>NC_142805.1:60215034-60399427 GCF_049724085.1 Artemia sp. Qi Xiang Cuo
TCGTAACAAAATTTCGAGAAAGCCATTTAGCAGTAGTAGTGTAGCTACAACAGTTACAAGCGGTGTGGTAGCAAATTACTGTCTCAATGATAGAGAGCGGGGTGGTAGGAGATTACTTTATTATTGATAGAGAGCGGGGTGGTAGGAGATTACTGTCTCAATGATAGGTAAAAGACAGATAGGAGATTACTGTATCAATTAAAGGTAGAAGACAGGTAGGACATTACTGTGTCAATTAAAGGTAGCAGACAGATAGGACATTACTGTATGAATTAAAGGTAGCCGACAGATAGAAATCACCACGCCTAAAAACGTCATATCTTTGGTTGGTTGTTTATGTTGTAATTATAATCAGCATACCATGAACATTCGTGCAGTTCACAGTACAACGATTTTGTATTAAATTTCATGTTTCTGATAGAGTCATGGCTGTTCACATATCATGCATACATCGATGGTTGTCTTCATGATATGGTTGAATGAAGTTGATGGCTATGATATTCTGTCTGTTAAGCAATATTTTAGGCGTGTTTTTTATGTTTGGCCTTGAACACTGGTATAAAAACTCTGACGATGAATTATTTTATCAGTTCAAAATTGGCATTTGAAATAATATTTTGAAATAATATTATTTGAAATAATAATTTGAAAGTTATTCATTTATATTCTTAGTGGGTAAAGAAATTAATTCTAATATAATTTATCGGGAGGTTTATACAGTCCCCATTATAGTTAACAAATTGTTAAATATTTTTGAACCTGGATCTTCAGAGGTCGATAAAGAGCAATATCAAAACAAAAAAAGTATGTAAACATTGCATTTAAATGGCTTGCGAGCTTAGTACATGAGGTAAATCATACCTATTTTTTATTCTGGCCCGAAGTTCCCCACCCCCCCTAAGCCAAAGCCCTCCACCCTCCCGCCAACCCCTCTCCTCCCTCCCTCCAAGCCATGGTTCTCTTTCAATATTTTTTCATGAAAAACAAACTATTTTTTTAAGATGGTATTTATTTTTGACTTTTTTTTCAGTTTTTTTACAGGTCTTAGAATGACATGAAGCATTCTTAAAACATAAATAAATCACATTTAATATTTTCCAAATTCAAAATGAGAATGATATAGAAATGTTAGTCCTGACTTTTACTATGAGAAAAATATTGTTTGTAGTAGCACTTTTTTTTACTTATTTTTTTTTAACTTAAGGCAAGACAGGTAGGAAATTACTGTATCAATTAAAGAGAAAAGACAGGTAGGACACTACTGCATCAACTAAAGAGATAAAACAGGTAGGGTTTAGTTTCAGTTAAGAGTTTTATTTTAGAGTTATAGTTTGGTTTAGCTTTAGTTAAGAGTTTCAGCTTAGAGTTTTAGCTTAGAGTTTAAGCCTAGAGTCTTAGCTTAGAGTTTTTAGTTACACTTATAGTTTAGTTTAGTTTCAGTTGAGAGTTTTAGTTTAGAGTTATAGTTTAGTTTAGTTTTACTTAAGAGTTTTAGTTTAGAGTTTTAGCCTAGAGTCGTAGCTTAGAGTTTTTAATTACACTTATAGTTTAGTATAGTTTCAGTTAAGAGTTTTAGTTTAGAGTTTTAGTTTAGTTTTAGTTAAGAGTTTTAGTTTAGAGTTTAGGGTTTTAGCCTAGAGTCTTATCTTAGATTTCTAGTTTAGTTTTAGCTAAGACTTTTAGTTTAGAGTTCAGAGTTTTTGCTTACAGTCTTATCTTAGAGTTTTAGTTAGAGTTTATAGTTTAATTTAATTTTAGTTAAGAGTTTTACTTTAGTTTTACTTAAGAGCTTCAGTTTAGAGTTTAGAGTTTTAGTTTAGAGTCTTAGCATAGATTTTTAGTTAAGAGTTTAGTTTAGTTTCAGTTAAGAGTTTTAGTTTAGAGTTGTAGTTTAGTTTTAGTTTAGAGTCTTAGCTTAGAGTTTTAGTTAAAGTTATAATTTAGTTTAGTTTTAGCTAAGAGTTCTAGTTTAGAGTTGTAGTTTATTTTAGTTAAGAGTTTTAGTTTAGAGATTAGAGTTTTAGTTTAGAGTCGTAGCTAAGAGTTTTACTTAGAATTATAGTTTAGTTTAGTTTTAGTTTAGTTTAGAGTTGTAGTTTAGTTGAGAGTTTTAGTTTAGAGTTTAGAGTTTCAGTTTATAGTCTTAGCTTAGAGTTTTAGTTTAGAGTCCTGGCTTGGAGTTTTAGTTAGAGTCATAGCTTAGTTTTAGTTAAGAGTTTTAGTTTAGAGTTTATAGTTTTAGTTTAGAGTCTAAGCTTACATTTTTAGTTAGAGTTATAGTTTAGTTTAGTTTTATTTAAGAGTTTAGAGTTTTAGTTTAGAGTCTTTGCTTAGAGTTAGAGTTATAGTTTAGTTTAGTTTTAGTTAGGAGCTTTAGTTTAGATCTCTAGTTTAGTTTTAGTTAAGAGTTTTAGTTTAGAGTTTATAGTTTTTGTTTAGAGTTTTACTTAGAGTTATAGTTTATTTTAGTTTTAGTTAAGAGTTTTATGTGATTAAAAAAAAATCACATTTAATATTTTCCAAATTCAAAATGAGAATGATATAGAAATGTTAGTCGTGACTTTTACTATTAGAAAAATATTGTTTGTAGTAGCACTTTTTTTGCTTATTTTTTTTAACAAGACAAGACAGATAGGAAATTACTGTATCAATTAAAGAGACAAGACAGGTAGGACACTACTGCATCAACTAAAGAGACAAGACAGGTAGGGTTTAGTTTCAGTTCAGAGTTTTTGCTTAGAGTTATAGTTTGGTTTAGTTTTAATTAAGAGTTTTAGCTTAGAGTTTTAGCTTAGAGTCATAGCCTAGAGTTTTTATTTACACTTATAGTTTAGTTTAGTTTCAGTTACGAGTTTTAGTTTAGAGTTATAGTTTAGTTTAGTTTTACTTAAGAGTTTTAGTTTAGAGTTTTAGCTTAGAGTCTTAGCTTAGTGTTTTTAATTACACTTATAGTTTAGTTTAGTTTCAGTTAAGAGTTTTAGTTTAGAGTTGTAGTTTAGTTTTAGTTAAGAGTTTTAGTTTAGAGTTTAGAGTTTTAGCTTTGGGTCTTATCTTAGAGTTCTAGTCTAGTTTTAGTTAAGAGTTTTAGTTTAGAGTTTAGACTTTTAGCTTAGAGTTCTTATCTTAGAGTTTTAGTTATAGTTTAGTTTAGTTTTAGTTAAGAGTTGTAGTTTAGTTTTAGTTAAGAGTTTTAGTTTTATTTTAGAGTCTTAGTTTAGAGTTTCAGTTAGAGTTATAATTTAGTTTAGTTTTAGTCAAGAGTTTTAGTTTAGACTTATAGTTTAGTTTTAGTTAAGAGGTTTAGTTTCGAGTTTAGAGTATTACCTTAGAGTTTTAGTTAGGGTTATAGTTTAGTTTAGTTTCAGTTAAGAGTTTTAGTTTAGAGTTGGAGTTTACTTTTAGTTAAGAGTTTTAGAATAGAGTTTTACTTTAGAGTCTTAGCTTAGACTTTTAGTTAGAGTTAAAGTTTAGTTTAGTTTTAGATTAGTTTAGAGTTGTAGTTTAGTTTTAGTTAAGAGTTTTAGTTTAGAGTTTAGGGTTTTAGCTTAGAGTCTTATCTTAGATTTCTAGTTTAGTTTTAGCTAAGACTTTTAGTTTAGAGTTTTTGCTTAAAGTCTTATCTTAGAGTTTTAGTTAGAGTTTATAGTTTAGTTTAATTTTAGTTAAGAGTTTTACTTTAGTTTTACTTAAGAGCTTCAGTTTAGAGTTTTAGTTTAGAGTCTTAGCATAGATTTTTAGTAAGAGTTATAGTTTAGTTTTGTTTCAGTTAAGAGTTTTAGTTTAGAGTTGTAGTTTAGTTTTAGTTTAGAGTTTTAGCTTAGAGTTTTAGTTACAGTTATAGTTTAGTTTAGAGTTGTAGTTTAGTTTTAGCTAAGAGTTTTAGTTTAGAGTTTAGAGTTTTAGTTTAGAGTCGTAGCTTAGAGTTTTAGTTAGAGTTATAGTTTAGTTTAGTTATAGTTTAGTTTAGAGTTGTAGCTTAGTTGAGAGTTTTAGTTTAGAGTTTCAGTTTATAGTCTTAGCTTAGAGTTTTAGTTTAGAGTCCTGGCTTGGAGTTTTAGTTAGAGTCATAGCTTAGTTTTAGTTAAGAGTTTTAGTTTAGAGTTTATAGTTTTAGTTTAGAGTCTTAGCTAAGAGTTTTAGTTATAGTTATAGTTTAGTTTAGTTTTAGTTGAGAATTTAGAATTTTAGTTTAGAGTCTTGGCTTAGAGTTTTAGTTAGAGTTATAGTTTAGTTTAGTTTTAGTTAGGAGTTTTAGTTTAGATCTCTAGTTTAGTTTAAGTTAAGAGTTTTATTTTAGGGTTTATAGTTTTTGTTTAGAGTTTTACTTAGAGTTAGGGTTTATTTTAATTTTAGTTAAGAGTTTTATGTGATTTAAAAAAAATCACATTTAATATTTTCCAAATTCAAAATGAGTATGATATAGAAATGTTAGTTGTGACTTTTACTATTAGAAAAATATTGTTTGTTGTAGCACTTTTTTTACTTATTTTTTTTTAACTTAAGACAAGACAGGTAGGAAATTACTGTATCAATTAAAGAGACAAGACAGGTAGGACACTACTGCATCAACTAAAGAGACAAGACAGGTAGGGTTTAGTTTCAGTTCAGAGTTTTAGCTTAGAGTCTTAGCTTAGAGTTTTTGTTACACTTATAGTTTAGTTTAGTTTCAGTTAAGAGTTTTAGTTTAGACTTATAGTTTAGTTTAGTTATATTTAATAGTTTTAGTTTAGAGTTTTAGCCTAGAGTCGTAGCTTGGAGTTTTTAGTTGCACTTACAGTTTTGTTTAGTTTCAGTAAGAGTTTTAATTTAGAGTTGTAGTTTAGTTTTAGTTAAGAGTTTTAGTTTAGAGTTTAGAGTTTTAGCTTAGAGTCTTATCTTAGAGTTCTAGTTTAGTTTTAGTTAAGAGTTTTAGTTTAGAGTTTAGACCTTTAGCTTAGTGTCTTATTATAGAGTTTTAGTAAGATTTTATAGTTTAGTTTAGTTTTAGTTAAGAGCCGTAGAGTAGTTTTTGTTCAGAGTTTTAGTTTAGAGTTTTAGTTTAGAGGCAAAGCTTATAGTTTCGGCTAGAGTTACAACTTAGTTTAGTTTTATTCAATATTTTAGGCTTCGAGTTATAGTGTATCTTTAGTTAAGAGTTTTAGTTTAGAGTTTAGAGTATTAGCTTAGAGTCATAGCTTAGAGTTTTAGTTAGGGTTATAGTTTAGTTTAGTTTCAGTTAAGAGTTGTAATTTATTTTTAGTTTAGAGTTTTACTTTACTTTTAATTAAGAGTTTTAGTATAGACTTTTACTTTAGAGTCTTAGCTTAGAGTGTTAGTTAGAGTTAAAGTTTAGTTTAATTTAGTTTAGTTATAGTTTAGAGTTGTAGTTTAGTTTTACTTAATAGTTTTAGTTTAGAGTTTAGAGTTTCAGTGAGTCTTAGCTATGAGTTTTATTTTAGAGTCTTAGCTTGGAGTTTTAGTTATAGTTATAGTTTAGTTTTAGTTGAGAGTTTTAGTTTAGAGTTTAGAGTTTTAGTTTAGAGTCTTAGCTTAGAATTTTAGTTATAGTTATAGTTTAGTTTAGTTTTATTTGAGAATTTAGTGTTTTAGTTTAGAGTCTTATCTCAGAGTTTTAGTTAGAGTTATAGTTTAGTTTAGTTTTAGTTAGGAGCTTTAGTTTAGAATTCTAGTTTAGTTTTAGTTTAGAGTTTTAGTTTACAATTTATAGTTTTAGTTTAGAGTTTTAGTTTAGAGTTTTAGTTAGAGTTATAGTTTAGTTTAATTTCATTTAAGAGTTTTAGTTTAGATATTGGAGTTTTAGTTTCGAGTCTTAGCTTAGAGTTTTATTTAGAGCTATAGTTCAGTTTAGTTTTAATTCAGAGTTTTAGTTTATAGTCTTTGCATAGAGTTTTAGTTAGAGTTATAGTTTAGTTTATTTTTAGTTAAGAATTTTAGTTTAGAGTTGTTGTTTAGTTTTAGATAAGAGTTTTAGCTTAGAGTTTAGAGTCTTATTTAGAGTTATAGTTTAGTTTAGTTTTAGTTTAGAGTCTAGATTTTTAATTTAGAGTGTTAGCTTAGAGTTTTAGTTAGAGTTATATTTTAGTTTAGTTTTAGTTAAGAGTTTTAGTTTAGACTTGTAGTTTAGTTTTAGTTCAGAGTTTTAGTACAGAGTTATAGTTTAGTTTTAGTTAAGAGTTTTAGTTTAGAGTTTAGAGTATTAGCTTAGAGTTTTAGTTAGAGTTATAGTTTAGTTTACTTTCAGTTAAGATTTTAGTCTAGAGCTTTAGTTTAGATTTAGTTAAGAGTTTTACTTTAGAGTTTAGAGTTTTAGTTTAGAGTTTTAACTTAAAGTTTTAGTTAGAGTTATAGTTTAGTTTAGTTTTAGTTAGAGTTGTAGTTTAGTTAAAAATTCTAGTTTAGAGTTTAAGTTAGTCGAAATCAATAAGAATTCCAAATAGGGATAGGTCCTTTTATTAGACAGTGAAACGAAAATACAAAACAAAGACTCTATTAACGTCTTATAGAATAATAGTAAAGTTTTAGTTAGAGCTATAGTTTACTTTAGTTTTAGTTAAGAGTTTTAGTTTAGAGTTATAGTTTAGTTTTAGTTAAGAGTTTTAGTTTAGAGTTTAGAGTATTAGTTTAGAGTCTTAGCTTAGAGTTTTAGTTAGAGTTAAAGTTTAGTTTAGTTAAGAGTTTTAGTTTAGAGTTGTTGTTTAGTTTTAGATAAGAGTTTTAGTTTAGAGTTTTGAGTTTTAGTTTAGAGTCTTAGCTTAGAGTTTTAGTTAGAGGTATAGTTTTAGTTTAGTTTTAGTTAAGAGTTTTAGTTTAGAGTTATAGTTTAGTTAAGAGTTTTAGTTTAGAGTTTGGAGTTTTAGTTAGAGTGTTAGTGTTAGTGTGAGTGTTAGATTTCTAGTTTAGAGTGTTAGCTTAAAGTTTTAGTTAGAGTTATAGTTTAGTTTAGTTTTCGTTAAGAGTTTCAATTTAGACTTGTAGTTTAGTTTTAGTTAAGAGTTTAGTTTAGAGTTGTAGGTTAGTTTTAATTCAGAGTTCTAGTTTAAAGTATTAGCTTAGAGTTTTAGTTAGAGTTATAGTTTAGTTTAGTTTTAGTTAAGAATTTTAGTTTAGAGTTGTTTTTTAGTTTTAGACAAGAGTTTTAGTTTAGAGTTTGGAGTTTCAGTTAGAGTTATAGTTGAGTTTTATTTTATATTCTAGAGCTTTATTTTAGATTGTTAGCTTAGAGTTTTAATTTAGAATTATTGTTTAATTTTAGTTGAGAGTTTTAGTTTAGAGTTGTAGTTTAGTTAAGAATTTTAGTTTAGGATTTTAGCTTAGAGTTTAGAGTCTTAGCTTAGAGTTTTAATTAGAGTTATAGTTTTAGTTTAGAGTTTAGAGTTTTACTTTAGCGTCTTAATTTAGAGTCTGTTTTATTCATTTCTAAGGTTAATTTAGGCTAGGTTACGCACGCGTGCGAAACCTAGCCTAAATTAACCTTAAAAATGAATAAAACTAAACTACAACTATAAACTAAAACTCTTAACTAAAACTAAACAACAAGTCTAAACTAAAATTCTTAACTAAAATTAAACTAAACTGTAACTCTAACTAAAAATCTAAGCTAACACTCTAAATTAAAACTCTAGACTGAAAAAAAGTTAAAAAACTTTGGGCCAGAATAAAAAATAGGTATGATTTACCTCATGTACTAAGCTCGCAAGCCATTTAAATGCAGTGTTTACATACTTTTTTTTGTTTTGATATTGCTCTTTACCGACCTCTGAAGATCCAGGTTCAAAAATATTTAACAATTCGTTAACTATAATGGGGACTGTATAAATCACCAGATAAATTATATTAGAATTAATTTCTTTACCCACTAAGAATATAAATGAATAACTTGCTTCTTGCGTGTAGCTTTCATCAATATTCCTTTTGTTTGAATGCTTGGTATTATTTCAAATGCCAATTTTGAACTGATAAAATAATTCATCGTCTGAGTTTTTTTTACCCGTGTTCAAGGCCAAACATAAAAAAACACGCCTAAAATATTGCTTAACAGACAGAATTTCATAGCCATCAACTTCACTCAACCATACCATAAAAACAACCATCGATGTATGCATGATATGTAAACAGCCATGACTCTATCAGAAACATGAAATTTAATACAAAATCGTTGTACTGTGAACTACACGAATTTTAATGGTATGCTGATTATAATTACAACATAAAAAACCAAACAAAGATATGACCTTTTTAGGCGTGGTGATTTCTATCTGTCTGCTACCTTTAATTCATTAAGTAATGTCCTATCTGTCTGCTACCTTTAATTGACACAGTAATGTCCTACCTGTCTTCTACCTTTAATTGATACAGTAATGTCCTATCTGTCTTCTACCTATCATTGATACAGTAATCTCCTACCACCCTGCTCTCTATCATTAATATAGTAATCTCCTACCACCCCGCTCTCTATCATTGAGACAGTAATTTGCTACCACTCCGCTTGTAACTGTTGTAGCTATACTACTTTTAGCCAAAACAATAAAATTAAGATTTAAATTTCATTCTGATTATTCATGTACGGTGAGCCAAAATCAAAGCTGCATTAATTAAAATTTTTTCAGAAATTAAATAAAAAAACAAGTTTTTTTTAACTGAAAGTAAGGAGCGACATAAAAACTTAAAGCGAACAGAAATTATTCCGTATATGAAAGGGGTTGCCCCTCCTCAACACTTCGCTTTTTACGCTAAAGTTTGACTCTGTCACACAACTTTATTTTTCAAAATAATAAAAAACTTTAGCGTAAAGAGCGAGGCGTTGAGGAGGGGACGGCCCCTTTCATATATGGAATAATTTCTGTTCGCCTTAAGTTTTAATGTCGCTCCTTACTGTCAGTTAAAAAAACTTGTTTTTTTTTATTTAATACACATTCAAAAGCGAGTTTGTAGTCCTAATACTAATAAGATTCCTTCACTTCGATCATGTCTACAAAATAATCATGAAATGTCCTTTTCAGATCCAAAACGACAGTCAATTATTGAACTGAGCCCATTGTGCAGATGTAATGCCAAATTAAACGGAAAAAATAAATGTAACAACAATCCAAAAATGCTTTACTTTTATAACCTACTGTTAAACGTATCCTTAAAAGGTTTACTTTTACCGTACCAAAACTCCTATATTGTTTTGTGTTTTCAATAAAGCGTTAATTTTCTGTAATCCTACAAACATAGGGAAATTGATTTATTTGCATTAGTTCTATTGATATATGTTAGATAGGTTGCGAAGTAAAAATGTTTGTTCGTTTTAAGTTTCAACTTCACTCTTTACTCCCTTCGGAAAAACTTTTTTTTTAAATTAATCTATGGTCTGTTCGTTTTAAGTTTTAATGTTGGTCCTTAGTTTCAGTTGAGAAATTTCAGTGGAGTTGATTTCTAATCAACTCTAATCTAGGGGAGATAAGACACCTCAACCCTTATTAAGGAGCTGAACTAAGAAGCCTTGGGATGGCTGGATTGCTATTTTTGACTTTTCTGAGCTGGATTTCTTAGCCTTTCATGGGTGTGTGTTGTCTGAAACCTTACACACACAAAAACTTACACACATACAAAAAATTACACACACAAAAAAAAAATTACAAACACACAAAAATTTACACAAACACACACAATTAGACAAAAATTACGATATTTATGCACAGTTTCAACTAACTACGGCTAAGTATCTTAAAAGGCGAGGTATTTTTCTTGCGAGAACACAAAAAATCAATAAGTGGTATTAATGAAAATGATGATAATCAACCGAAAACCGTCAACGAGAACACCGATTAACCATCACCAAAGCGTCACAATGCTGTCAGTGTGTCAGCACCCCTCGGAAAATAGGGGGTAATGGTCAACTGCGAAGATATTTAGCCTACAGAAAAAATTGCTCATTGTTCCTTTAGTAGCCACACAATTAGACTAAAAATTACGATATTTATGCACAGTTTCAACTAACTACGGCTAAGCATGTTCAAGGCGAGCCATTTTCTTGCGAGAACACAAAAATCAGAACACACACACACAAAAACTTACACAGACACAAAAACTTACACACGCACAAAATTTACACACACACAAAAATTTACACACACACAAAACCTTACCCACACACACAAAAACTTACACACACAAAAACTTACCCACACACACACAAAAAACTTACACACACAAAAACTTGCACACACATAAAAACTTACACACACAAAAAAAAATTACACACACACAAAAATTTACACACACACACACACAATTAGACAAAAATTACGATATTTATGCACAATTTCAACTAACTACGGCTAAGTATCTTAAAAGGCGAGGTATTTTTCTTGCGAGAACACAAAAAATCATTAAGTGGTATTAATAAAAATGATGATAATCAACCGAAAACCGTCAACGAGAACTCCAATTAACCATCACCAAAGTGTCACAATGCCGTCAGTGTGTCAACACCCCTTGGAAAATAGGGGGAGGGAATGAGTTACTCAGAATCTAGAAGGACATATCTTTTCACTGGAAATAACAAAATTGATATTTTTCAACGACAAATCCCAAAAGAATTATTATTAAAATCATGAGGGAGAGGGATCTAGGAGAATCAGTGCTTCATTCATCGTTTAGCTTCCCACCGAGAGTTTCCGAGCAGAAATAGACATATTTCATCTAGAACTTCAATCATTTTTGCATGTTTTTAAGGTTAATTTTTTTATATTTTTATAAGAAAGTTGAGTTTTTATTCATTTTTATGGTTACATGCGCGGGGGATGGAGGGTATAAAACATTACTTTGAGATTTCATATTGAATTCTATGACCTTTCTAATAATATATATATATATATATATATATATATATATATATATATATATATATATATATATATATATATATATATATATATATATATATATATATATATATATATATATATATATATATATATATATATATATATATATATATATATATATATATATATATATATATATATATATATATATATTGTCAAACTTATGCGCAAAGAGCGAGAAGTTTTAGTGTTGCTTCTTACTTCCAACTGAAAACTTATTTTTAATTTGATGTTTTACTATTTTTTCAAATCATGCCATAAATATCCGTTTGTATAGACCCTCACTTACCAATTTAACACGATTCGAGTACCGGTTCGATTCGAACAGCAACAATTCTTTCTAATCTTTAGACTTTTCAAGCATAATAAACTTGATTACGGTATGTAATTTGTAGGACCGGTGGTCTTTTCCTTCAAAAACTTTCTCGTTCTTTCTAATCTTTTGACTTTTCAAACATAATAAACTTGATTACGGTATGTAATTTGTAGGACCGGTGGTATTTTCCTTCAAAAACTTTCTCGTACAGTAAACCGTTGATGTGAAACTATAAAACTAATTCATTTTAAATATTTGCAATTGGAATAAAAGGCAAATTCTGTGGGGGCATACTAGCTAGCACAAATCCAGATGGGCTGAATTCACATTTTAGAGTCAAAAAGTGCACACAAAAAAGAAAATATAATAGCAATTTAAATTCTCCCCCCCCCAAACCTAAAAATTTTCTGGGGGGGGGGGGCATTTTTAAATTGTAGTTTTTAAATTTTCCTTATAAAAAGCAGCGTAAACCCATATAAAGAGCTCAATTGGTGTTTTTTTTTCAGTGTCAATTCCTTTTTTTTTTGCCAAGCCTTAACCTCCCATAATTGAAAGATATGAATTATAATCAAGGAACATAGTTCATCATATTTTACATATTTTTGGATGGAAAACACACTGAAAAGACATATTATTTGAACTTACATCAAACGTTGGCGGGCTTACATTTGAAGAACCTTCCATTATTTTCTATCTTGTCCTATATTTCAGCCTATACTGACTTTTAAGCCTTTCAAAGCCCTGAAATATACTAACCTAACGGTTATTTATTTACGAAATCGTGCAAACTGTTGATTTTAGAACAATAATTACCTTTCTATATATCACTTAACACTCACTAGAATTGCCACTTATCAATCACGGAGAATGGATTCAAAACAATACTTCTTACATCACATAGTCTATTTGCGTCAAATGAGACATCTTCAATGCAGATTAATTAATTGTTACGTTCGATTTTGTTTTGGACACAGGAAAGCATCGATGGGAGTGAGAATTTCTCTAAAACTATCAAAGATTGATCAACTCTGTGATTTCACAGTTCTTGTGTAATCAGAAAGAAAAAAGAAGAATAATTGATAAAAGATATTTTGAAATATGCTCCAAAATCAGAGCTATTACAACTTAAATGACGCGAGGGAGGGAATCAGTTTTTTGTGTGTGTGGGTAAGTTTTTGTGTGTGTGCAAATTTTTGTGTGCGTGTAAGTTTTTGTGTGTGTGTAAGTTTTTGTGTGTGTGTGTAAGTTTTTGTGCGTGTGTGTGTTCTGATTTTTGTGTTCTCGCAAGAAAATGGCTCGCCTTTAACATGCTTAGCCGTAGTTAGCTGAAACTGTGCATAAATATCGTAATTTTTAGTCTAATTGTGTGGCTACTAAATGAACAATGAGCAATTTTTTCTGTAGGCTAGATATCTTCGCAGTTGACCTTTACCCCCTATTTTCCGAGGGGTGTTGACACACTGACAGCATTGTGACGCTCTGGTGATGGTTAATCGGTGTTCTCGTTGACGGTTTTCGGTTGATTATCATCATTTTCATTAATACCACTTAATGATTTTTTGTGTTCTCGCAAGAAAAATACCTCGCCTTTTAAGATACTTAGCCGTAGTTAGTTGAAACTATGCATAAATATCGTAATTTTTGTCTAATTATGTGTGTTTGTGTAAATTTTTTTGTGTGTGTGTAATTTTTTTTTTTTTTGTTTTATTTTTTTTGTGTGTGTAATTTTTTGTGTGTGTAAGGTTTCAGACAACACACACCCATGAAAGGCTAAGAAATCCAGCTCAGAAAAGTCAAAAATAGCAATCCAGCCATCCCAAATCATAGGTTTCAGACGACACACACCAACGAAAGACTAAGAAATCTAGCTTAGAAAAGCCGAAATAGTAATTTACCTATCTCAAATCATAAGTTTCAGACAGCGCACACCTATGAAATACTAGGAAACCTTAGCTCAGAAAAGCCTGAAATAGCAAACTATTCATCCCAAACTAGAAGTTTCAGACAACAAACGCATATGAGAGACTAAGAATCCTAGCTCTGAAAAGTCAAAAATAGCAAATTACACACCTCAAATCATAAGTTTCAGACAACACACACCTATGAAAGGCTATGAAATCTAGCTCATAAAAGTCAAAAATATCAAACCACTCACCCTAAACTATAGGTTTCAGTCAACACACACCTATGAGAGACTAAGAATCCTAGCTCTGAAAAGCCCAACTAGCAAATTACACACCTCAAATCATAAGTTTCAGACAACACACACCTATGAAAGGCTAAAAAACCTAGCTCAGAAAATTAAAAAAATAGCGAACCACTCATCTTAAACTATAGGTTTCAGTCAACACACACCTATGAAAGGCTAAGAAATCCAGCTCAGAAAAGTCAAAAATAGCAAACTAACCATTCCCAAATCATCGGTTTCAGACAACACACACCAACGAGAGACTAAGAAATCTGGCTATGAAAAGTCAGAAATAGCGAATTATGCACCTCAAATCATAAGTTTCAGACAACACACACCTACGAAATACTAGGAAACCTAGCTCATAAAAGTCTGAAATAGCAAACTACTCATCCCAAACTAGAAGTTTCAGACAACCCACATCACCGAAAGACGGGGCCCGGGGAGGGCCTTTGTGGGTGGGGGGGTCCTTGAGGGCCGGGTGGTCCTTTGGGAGCTTTGGGGGGCCTTTGAGGATCGGGGGCTTCCTTTGGGGTTGGGGTAGGGGGGTCGGAACCCTTTGGGGTTGGGGTAGAGGACCTCACGACACTGTTCAATGGAACTTGTGCATTATAACGACCACGGAGTTTGACTCTCAAATCCTCTTCTAAAATCTCTTCAAAAATCATATTTTAAAATGTCTCTAACTGTTTCGCCGAAATAATTCCCTAAAATAATAATTTGTTCTGAAAAGATATAATAAAGCCTTAAAAAAGTATTATAATGTGGGGCTCAGGAGTCTTTGGGGGTCCGGGGGCCCTTTGGGAGCCCGGTGGACCTTGGGGGACGGGGGGAGGGTCTTTGGGGGTTCGGGGGCTCTTTGGGAGCCTGGGGGGCCTTTGAGGATCGGGGAGGGCCTTTGGGGGTCCGGGAGGGCCTTTGGGGACTGGGGGAGGGCCTTTGGGGGTCTGGGGCCTTGAGGGTCGAATGGTCCTTTGGGAGCCCGGTGGACCTTTGGGGACCGGGGGAGGGCTTTTGGAGGGCCCGGGGAGAGCCTTTGGGGGTCTGGGGGCCCTTTGGGAGCTTGGGGGGACCCTTGAGGACCGGGGGCTTCCTTCGGGGTTGAGGTAGGGGGATTGGAACCCTTTGGGGTTGGGGTAGGGGGATCGAAACCCTTTGGGGTTGGGGTAGGGTGGTCGGAACCCTTTGGGGTTGGGGTAGAGGACCTCACAACACTGTTCAAATGGAACTTGTGTATTATAACGACCACAGAGTTTCACCATTAAATTCTCTTCTAAAATCTCTTCAAAAATCATACTTTATAATGTCTCTAACTGTTTCATCGAAATAATTCCATAAAATAGTTAAAACCGTTTCACCAAAATTATCCCTAAACGGAATTTCAGCATGTTCCTTTTGTTTGGCATCCCTGCGCTGGCGCATTTCAATGATTTGGAAACCTGATTCCCGCGCCAAAACAATTCGTCGCTAAGATCTAAACTTTGCCTCGGAAACGATTCTTCTGGAAGAACTCCAGACATTAATAAACTTCGCGCCGGAGACAATTCAATCAATTTTGACATCATCTGTCATGTGTGATCTAAACTTTGCCTCGGAAACATTTCTGTTCGAAATCCAAAGACATCACACATTAATTAACTGTTTCCCGGAAACAATTTGATTAATGATTGACAGCACAGGTGTTCCCCGGAAACTCATAACATTTGGCTTGAACAACAACAGGAAGGAAATGTCATTAACTTTGCCCGGAAACGATTCGGTTAATGACTCAATAATCCATGAAAGTGACAAAATTCCTGTTTTTCAAATACTCACTGACAAAGTCCATAAAAACAGACATAAATGTGACAAAGTTCCTGTTTTTTCAAATTCTCACTGACAAAGTCCATAAAAACATACAAAAATGTGAGAAAGTTCCTGTTTTTTCAAATTCTCACTGACAAAAACCATAAAAACATCCATGAAAAACATCAAATAAATCGACCAACACACATAACCATCCAAGAAAACAGACATAAATGTGAAAAATTTCCTTTTTTTTCATTCTCAATGACAAATTCCATAAAAACAGACATAAATGTGAAAAAGTTCCTGTTTTTTTCAAATTCTCACTGACAAAGTCCATAAAAACAGATATAAATGTGACAAAGTTCCTGTTTTTTTCAAATTCTCACTGACAAAATCCATAAAAACATACATAAATGTGAGAAAGTTCCTGTTTTTCAAGTGAGAAAAATACTTTTTTTCATTCTCAGTGACAAAAACCATAAAAACATACAAAAATGTGACAAAGTTCCTGTTTTTAAAATTCTCACTGACAAAAACCATAAAAACATACAAAAATGTGACAAAATTCCTGTTTTTTCATTCTCACTGACAGTTCTCGTTGACGGTTTTCGGTTGATTATCATCATTTTCATTAATACCACTTAATGATTTTTTGTGTTCGCGCAAGAAAAATACCTCGCCTTTTAAGATACTTAGCCGTAGTTAGTTGAAACTGTGCATAAATATCGTAATTTTTGTCTAATTGTGTGTGTGTGTGTGTAAATTTTTGTGTGTGTGTAATTTTTTTTTGTGTGTATAAGTTTTTATGTGTGTGTAAGTTTTTGTGTGTGTGAGTTTTTTGTGTTTGTTAGTTTTTGTGTGCGGGTAAGTTTTTTTTGTGTGTAAGTTTTTGTGTGTGTGGGTAAGGTTTTGTGTGTGTGTAAATTTTTGTGTGTGTGTAAATTTTGTGCGTGTGTAATTTGTTGTGTGTGTGTAAGTTTTTGTGTGTGTGTGTTCTGATTTTTGTGTTCTCGCAAGAAAATGGCTCGCCTTTAAGTTCCTGTTCCTGTTTTTTCAAATTCTCACTGACAAAAAACCATAAAAACATCCATGAAAAACATCAAATAAATCGACCAACACACATAACCATCCAAGAAAACAGACATAAATGTGACAAAGTTCCTGTTTTTTCATTCTCACTGACAAAGTCCATAAAAACAGACATAAATGTGACAAAGTTCCTGTTTTTTCAAATTCTCACTGACAAAGTCCATAAAAACAGACATAAATGTGACAAAGTTCCTGTTTTTTTCAAATTCTCACTGACAAAGTCCATAAAAACATACATAAATGTGATAAAATTCCTGTTTTTCAAGTGAGAAAAATAATGTTTTTTCATTCTCACTGACAAAAACCATAAAAACATACAAAAATTTGACAAAGTTCCTGTTTTTCAAATTCTCACTGACAAAAACCATAAAAACATACAAAAATGTGAAAAAGTTCCTGTTTTTTCAAATTCTCACTGACAGTTCTCGTTGACGGTTTTCGGTTGATTATCATCATTTTCATTAATACCACTTAATGATTTTTTGTGTTCACAAAAATGTGACAAAATTCCTGTTTTTTCATTCTCACTGACAAAATCCATAAACCACGTGGTTCTATGCCCATATAAGGAGTCCCGTCACGAGTAGCACCCCCTCCTCTACTAAAGAGGTCAGTTTTCTTTAGTACATGTATACCTTTTTTATTACTATAAAGCTTTTTTCAGTTTTCTGAAAAACTTTTTCAGTTTTTTTTGTAGCTTAAAGGGGCTTGGAGGAGGAACATACGAGAGGCTTTCTTGCAAACCTTCTGTTAAGGGTTTTGGACCATAATTATTACAATGATGACTTCGTTTTATACTTCCAAGCTTTTCTACTTAAGACGTGACATCAAAAGTATTGTTTTTAGTGCTATATCACACTTACGGATAGTAGAATTGATGAAAATCACGTAGATACGAGCAATAGCTTTCAAATAAGCCATTAAAGGTCACTCTAAAAAGTACAGGTAGCCCACTAGCCCCAGCTTTACCACTTGAGACATGGCACCAAAAGTGTCGTTTTTAGTGCCATTTTGAACTTGTATTTTCAGGAGTGCCATTCAGGACGTAGATATGTGCAATATTTTTTATATGAGCTACTAAAAATCTGTCTAGATACTTGCGATACCAATACGCCCAATAACAATAGGCAATATCAATACGCGTGATATCGATACGTCCGATACCGATACACTGTGCTGCCCTTTCCCTAGGGGCTATGGAGTGTCATATCATCACCGAAACCAAATATAGTTGACCTTTGAACTATGTTGAACAAACTGACTATCTCAAAGTTGTGATTGGATGACTTTGGGGAGAGGGGGCCTTGAGGGAGGGGGCCATTTGCCCTCCAATCTTTTTGGTCACTTCAAAAGGGCACTAGCAAATTTAATTTCCATTCGAATTAGCTATTACACACCTCTCTCTGATGTTCTGGTCACCCCCTAGCCTTGCTAGAAAAAAAAAAATAAAAAAACAGGAGACAGATCACTGCAACCCATGCAAAAAAGTCATTTTCCTTGTTATTAAAGGAGGGGGGCTGTAATTTCCACCAACTAGGTGTTTGACCCTGTTGATTCAAGTGGTAGACTTTTTATTTTGATCAGACGCCATTTTTGAGGGGTTTCAGATTTTTTTTCGAAATCACCATAAAATTCTTTTCTCAATAAACTTTTACTTTTAAGACGAACCGAAAAAGGAGTTACCATTTCTGAATCAGTGTCAGATGGCAATTTTTTTCACTGGGTAGTTTTTTTCTAAACGCGTTTTTTGACTTTTGTATACTATGGGCTGTGGTTCGCTCTTTACTAGTTTGCAGCTACCGCTGCAACCATGAAACTAGTACAAATAAACCAACTAATTATGTTCTCTATGTTTCTAGGATTATAGAAAACTAGTACTATACTGAAAACACAAAAGTCAAGTGTAAAAAACAGGAATATTGATTGTGGAATCAAAAATGAGTATGTAGCCTGACAACAATAAACTAATCTTTAAAGATTTTATAGTCTTACACCAGTTGTGACATCAATAACTTTCAGTATACAGAAATATTGGATTGATTTATCCGGTAGCATTTTGGTCTCGCCAGCTATAATACCAATTGTGAGTAGCCTAATATACGATCTTAAATTGTAAGAAATATGCTTAAGTATTACTTGAAATGAAGATCAAATAAAATATAATATGAACTCTGGAAATCCGGTTATTTCTCTCCATACAACAGTGAATTTCAAATTATGATACAAATTCTAAAGCTAGTCTATAGTCCTAGTACTATCAAGATGGCTTTACCTTCGAACTTGTCTACAAACTAATCATGACATGTCCTTTTCAGAACCAAAACAAGAGCCAGTTATTGACCTGAGCCATTGTGCAGAAGTGATACCAAATTAAAAAAAGCAACAATTCTAAAATACTTCATTTTTATTCCGTAAAAAGTATCCTTCATTGGTTTGCTTTTACTCTACCAAAACTCCTATACTATTTTGTGTTTTCAGTAAAGTGCTAGTTTTCTATAATCCTTGAAACATAGGGAAAAATAATTAGTTGGTTTATTTTTACTAATTTTATTGATATATGTTAGATTGGCTGTGAAGTAATAATTTTTTTCTGTTTTAAATTTCAACTTTGATCTTTACTTCCCTCGAAAAACTTTTTTTTTAATTAATCTTTGCTCGTTTTTGATTAAAATTTGATGTAGAAACAACGCCGCCATAATCTTTTTTTATTTATACGGAGTAATTTCTGTTCTTTTTAATTTTAATGTCACTCCTTAGTTTCAGTTGAAAACTTATTTTTAATATAATTTCAGATCATCACCGATCTAGGGGAGATAAGATACCCCTAGAAAATACTACAGGAAGGACTCTAGAAAAGATGTCCCTTCCCCTCAATTACCACTGTTAGAACTAGCCCACGGGCTTCATCGCAGAGTGAAATTTGAAGGTTCAATTCAAAACTGTTGATCATTCAAGCTTAATCTTTTGTAGAAATTTAATTGAAAAGTTTTTAGTTTTAGTTAATTTGTTTTCGCAATAATATTTTACTTTTAAGATTAGTAGGCGGTTTACGAAACGCAATAAGAGGGCTTGGGTGGGGGAGTATGCGTGAGGGGTTCTTATAAATCTCCATTTAAGGGCTTTGGACCATAATTATCGCAATGGTACCATTTTATGTTTCCAAACTCTTACACTTAAGAAGTGACACCAAAAGAGCCGTTTTTAGCACTATATGACTCTTTTGGATGGTAAAATTGGTAAAAAGCACATTGATATGAGTAGTAGGTTTAAAATGAGCCGTCCCGGGATGTGCTTTAAAAAGTGAGTGCATCACATTTGCAAAAATAGTGGATTATCTGAAAATTAATCATAAGAAGGCGATAAACCATGATTGAAAAAAATCCAAGCAGGAATCGTACGCATGATAATCTAATTTGAAGTCCAGCGCTGCACTAAGAGAACCACGCCTCTAATAATCTAATTTAATATATATGTGTTTGTAGGACTTTAACTGCGTAGTTTATTAATTGCGTAATTGCGTAGTTTATTTCCACTTAAGACATGTAGATAATTTCGGAGACCACACTGCCTTTCTATGACGATAAATAAAAGTTCGAATAGGGATACATTCCTTTTAATAGACAATGTTTCACAAACAGCGATAGAAACTCACAAAAGAATACCAGATATTTTGGTCACATATGCACTGACCGTCATCAGCAGTAAAACTAAACTAAAACAATTGAAAACAATAGTTTATATACGAAATAAAATAAAACTATATATTTTTTAATTCTCTAATTCTTTTCAAAGCAAAGGCGGAAGCTAGCCTCCTTGACCTTCTTGGACCCGGTTCATTAGCGTTCAATGAAATAACACTTGGACAGAGGTTAACTATATTGGGTGAATTGAACTTTACTCTATCAGATTTTAATAAATTATCATGGTTGCAAAGGGAGCGGCAACCTAGTAAAGAGCGAACCACAGCCCATAGTAATCAAAAGTTGAAAAACATGTTTTCAAAAAGACTGTCTATTTAGAAAAAATTCTTATCTGACACTGAAGCAGGAATGGTAACTATTGTATCGGTTAATCTTAGAAGTAAAAGTTTCTTGCGAAAAGAAATTTATGGTGATTTCGAAAAAGAGCCTGAAACCCCTTGAAAAAGGGGTCAAATCGAAATAAAAAGTGCACCATTGGAATCAGCATGGTCCAAACCCTTTTTTAGGACAATTACAGTCTCCCACATTAAACACCAAGGAAAATGACTATTTTGCATGGGTAGCACTGATCTGTCTCCCCTTTTTTTTCTAGCAGGGCTAGGGGGTGGCCAGAGCATCATAGAGAGATGTGTAATAGCTCATTCGAAATGGAATTAAATTTGCAAGTGCCCTTTTTAAATGACCAAAAAGAATGGAGGGCAAATAGCCCCCCCCCTACAGGTCCCCTCCCCCAAACTAGTCGTATAAAATTTTTTAGATAACCATTTTTTTTAACATAGTTCAAAGGTCCAATATATATGGTTTTGATGATGATATGGCCCTCCATAGTCCCTGGGAAAGGGATGTATGTGGTATCGGGTGCATCGATATCGCACGTATCGATATCGGCGTATTGGTATCGCGCATTGGTATCGCATCGTATTAGGGATATCGGTATCGGTACCCGTTGTTGTTGTTTTTCAGTCATTTTCTAGGTTCATTTTTTAAAGCATGTCCCGGGAAGGTATCATGATTGCAGCGGTAGCTGCTACCTAGTAAAGAGCGAATCACAGCCCATAGTAACAAAAGTTAAAAACCGTGTTTAGAAAAAAGCTACCGAATGAAAAAATTTCTACTTGACGCTGATCTAGGAACGAAAACAAGTGTTTTATTACGTCCTATAAGTAAAAGTTAGTTACATAATGAAGTTTATTGCGATTACTAAAAAATGCCAAAAACCCAATGAGAATGACGTCGTATTAAAATGATAACTACACAATTGGAATCAGAATGGTCGAAAACATGTTACAGGGAAATTATATTCCCCCTCCTTGAACAATAACGAAAGTCGCTTTTTTGCAACTGTAGCACTGATCTGTCTCCCTTATTTTTATTCTTTTTTTTCTAGCAGGGCTAGGGGGTGGTCAGAACATCATAGAGAGATGTGCAATTGCTCATTCGAAAGAGAATTACAATTGCAAGTGCCCGATTTAAGTGACCAAAAAGATTGGAGGGCAACTAGTCCCCGTTCTCTACAGGCCCCCTCCCCCCAAAGTCATCCAATCATAATTTTAAGGTAGCCATTTTGTTCATCATAATTCAAAGGTCCGATACCTGTGTCTTTACTGATGATATAACTCACCATAGTTCCCGGAGTAAGGGCTGTACGCTGTATCGGTATCTGGCGCACCGATGCCATGTATATCTGTATTGACGTATTGTTATTCGGTGTTTTGGTATCGCCTGTATCTTAGGCAAATTCTTAGTAGCTCATATAAAAGATGCAGCTATATACTCATTTTTTAATGCTCATATATACGTCCTATAAATTTCACCATCAGCAAGTTCGAAATGGCACTAAAAAACGGAAATTTTGGGTGCTTTGTCTCAAGTGGAAAAGCTGGGGCTACTGCACTTCCAGAACTTTTTAAAGTGGCAATTAATGGCTCATTTGAAAGCTATCGCTCATATCTACGTGATTTTTATCAATTCTACCATGCGTAAGTGTGATATAGCACTAAAAATAAGGGCGTAATTTCGTCGAAGCCCTTGGGGGAGGGGGACAAAGGTGGACCAAACTTTCCCAGATCAAGTGAAAATGTCACTGAGAAATAAAAAGAAGCCTCATGGTACCATAAATATACAGAATTGATAAAGAAAACTGGCCCGTTTCTCTGAATTATGCAGGTTAATCTTAGTTATGACAAGATTTTTGAAGAAACTAAATTTCAGCTGGGGGAGGGGGAGCAAACCGGGGTCTGGGGAGGGCAAACTAGGGTCCTGAGGGGCAGTTGACCCCTACCCCATAACAAATTACGCCCTGACAAAAAAAAAACACTCTTTTGGTGTCACTTCTTAAGTAGATAATGCAAATATTGCAAACATACCTACAAACGAGTTCATTAAACTGATTTTTACATTTATTTTTTATGTAATTATCTTAACTTTTAGTTATTATGTGCCGTGTTTTGTTCTTTACTAGGTTTACAGCTATATCCGACGAAACAAGCATAGGCCCCATTTATAATGAACTGCATCGGTCCTTTATGTAACTCTTTTTTCAATATTGTCTCAATGTGTATATTCTTTCATATTTACGAGCGTTGGTGGCTAAGTCAGTAAAGCAAATGCCTTGTTTTCCCAAGGCGTCGAGTTCGAACCTCATTCGGGGCAACTTTTTCTGTTAATTTAAAATGATGATGTTGGTTTCTAGTAAATTAATAAGTTTTATTACAAACTTTTAGTCTCCTACTAATATTCAGTTATTAGGGGGTGCGCGCCCCCTCACCCCCTGGATTCACCATTGAACTATGCAGGCTTATCTTAGTTTTGACAAAATCTTTGGAGAAACTAAATTTCATCTGAGGGTGGGAACTGGGGTCTGGGGGAAAACTGTGGTCTGAGAGAGGTAGTTTCTCCCTCTGTTCCATGGTAAATTACGCTCCTGACCCCAACCCCTTGCCACTTAGTGGTTGGAGAAGTGTAGGTATGTTGTTCTGGAACCACTCAAAGTTGTATATTTAAAGTAGGATTACTTATTATTATACTTACTTATTCAAATTATTTACTTGACAATTCCAATGTAATATTCTTTCCATACTTAAGACTGTGCATCCAAAGAGGAAGAAACACAATTGAAAATAATTCTGCAGGAGAATTCAGCCAATTCTTCCCAAAATTTTTGAAATGAAAACAAACTTAGTTTATAATACCATTTATCGTACCTACACAAGAAATGATCGTTTTTGAAATTTCGATTCATTTGTAAGTAATGAATGGCTTTTCTATTTAGGGAGAGGCAAGGGTGCCCATAAGCTGAATTCCAGGGGGGGGGCAAACCTGGTCTAATTGGCACTTTTAATACTATAATATAGAAATCTCAGAACAAAAATATAAAACTAAGGCAGCATCATTCAGCCAGGGGGGGCGGGTGCCCCCCTACCTCCCCTTATGGGTGCCCCTGGGAACAGGTCAAATAACTCCCTAAGCCTAAAGACACATTTCTGTTGAGCTGGCAAAGCTTCCCAAAAGCATGTCGATATGCAAACTTGTCCGCTTAGTTAACTTTTTGTGTCGAAGCTAGTGGCCTGGCGCTACTTTCTTAAGCGCTACTAAATTTAATTTTTTAAAACAAATAGTTAATGTTTTTTTTCTTATTAAAAAAAAAATACAAAAAGAAACGACACTATTTTTCCCTAGATTGGAGGTGATTAGAAACCATATATAAAAAAAAAAAAAAAATTTTGAACTGAAACTAAGGAACAACATTAAAACTTAAAACAAACAGAAGTTATTCCGGAAAACAAAAAAGATCATGGCAGTTTTGTTTCTAAACTAAATTTTAATAAAAAACGACCAGAAGTTAATTTGAAAAAACAAAGTTTTTCTGAGGGAAGTAAAGAGCAAAGTTGAAACTTAAAACGAAAAAGAATGTTTGCTTCACAGCCTATCTAACATATATTGATAAAACTAGTGCAAATAAACCAACTGGTGATATTTCCCTATGTTTGTAGGATTAGAGAAATTAGCGCTTTGCTTTAGTATAGTATAGCGGGTCTGCATGCAAAATGTGTTGTCTACAATTATTCTACATATTATGAAGTAAGAATTGTTTTCTAACTTCACGCTATCGAAATACTTTACCCCACCCCCCTAATGTGCAAATGTATAGCCCAAATTATATAAGTCCAATGTATTCTGTCACCATCACGTGTTTTCCACTGAGCGTAAGCTAATTGTCGCTTAATACAGACAGATAAAAACTGGTTTGTTCTCGGGTGTGTACCATATAATACACAAGTACCAGCAAAATTTACCACCTTAACTTACCAGTGTCTCTATTGGGTATGTGCGCAAGAATTCATTGTGGAGGGTCCCTACTTTCCGCTAGGAATACCAGTTGCAAACAATCGCACTTCTTTACAGTGCGCAGATATGGGGAAAAGGCTTTTCGGGTGCGTATTCCCTCGAATTTCCCAAATCTATATGAATTTTTCCGTAATTTCACATACATCCCGTATAATCTGTCTTTTTAGTATTTCTTTAACCCGTACTCCACTCCCCCATAAATTCTTGAATGTATGTTTGCTTTTATTTCCTTTTATGATAGTACAGTTTTTTTTTTCAAATTGTATAAATTGTAGGCTATAAGAATTTAAAAGTCAGTATAATTTCCATGACCTCGTTAATATGTTGATCAATATATTTTTAAGTGACTAAATTTTGCATTAGGACTATAAGGAGTTTAAAAAGTTCAATTATGTGTTATTTCTTAGTATTTCCGTTGATGTTAACTGTACCTTCAATTACCACCCAACATGTATGAACGAAAATAGCAGCCCTACTTTGAAGTTGCGTGCATGAAAGGAATTAAAATCTACAAAAATAATTGGTCGAATGATTTACCGCTACTCACTGTTGCTAAACCGGTAAAAAAAGGTTTTTTTTCATCAATAATCGTAAATGGTAACAAAAATAGATACAATCCTTGGCAACCCTCGAGGAACAAGCATTCAAATAAGTGTATTGTTATTCTAAAATGAATTATTGGACAACAATATTCAAGCGAGGGGCTGGCAACTATCCGCCTCATCTCAAAGTGCCACTTGTTCAGCTAATTTTGGCACACTTCTACCGGGCCATGCCTGTTTCAAACACGCGTAGGACCTGCTACCTAGTGCGAATGAGTTTTAGAAGTGAGTAAACTCTCGAGTCAATGTAAAAAAGGTTAAATTACTGCCTAGAGGCCGTTCCAAAAAAGTGTGCCACTGTGCACTATATCCGTTATTTTACTCAAGTGGTTCCAAATCTCCCCCTCCCCACATTTAGTCAGTTCTTTCCCAATTATCTCTGGAGGTTAAACATACCTCTCCCTCACATCTGAAAAGATATTTCTTATCATCCGAAT
The DNA here is from genome assembly GCF_049724085.1 of Artemia sp. Qi Xiang Cuo. Lineage (NCBI taxonomy): Eukaryota > Metazoa > Arthropoda > Branchiopoda > Anostraca > Artemiidae > Artemia > Artemia sp. Qi Xiang Cuo. The sequence continues at coordinate 60,240,374 of NC_142805.1, forward strand.
AGTAAAATCATTTTCAGTTGGAAGAAGTTTAAAAGATCGTCAGCTTGATATAAATTAAATAAAAAACAAGTTTTTTTTAACTGAAAGTAAGGAACGACGTTAAAACTTAAAATGAACAGAAATTATTCCGTATATGAAAGGGGATGTCCCCTCCTCAACGCCTCGCTCTTTACGCTAAAGTTTTTTATTGTTTAAAAAAAATAAGAGTTGTGAGAAAGTCAAACTTTAGCGTAAAGAGCGAGGCGTTGAGGAGGGGACAGCCCCTTTCATATACGGAATAATTTCTGTTCTTTTTAAGTTTTAACGTTTTTTTTTTTATTTAATTTTTGAACGTTTTTGAATTAATGCAGGTCTTGATTTTGGCTCACCGTACATGAATAATTAAAACAAAATTTACATATTAATTCTACTTTTATTTGGTTAAATGGCTTTCTCGAAACCTGTTTAATTTTATTTACGAACGTTTTTATTAGTAATAAATATACTTAACCTACAAATTAACTTACGTAACGAACTTCTATATTCATATATTTTTAATACGCATATTAGGGGGTTCTCCTACTAGTAAATGCCTCGTTCTTTAAGCTAAAGTTCGAATTTTGTTCCAATTCTTTAAAAATGACCCCTTAATCACAAAGGCCGTTAATTAGAATAAATAGCTCTTATGAAAGTACTAAAAAATCACATTATTCAGCACATTATTCCGAATTTTCAGCCCAGCAAAGAATGGTATCAAATTGGGTACTCCTGTACTAAACGGACTCTTTTATATAGTGCTAGTTTGGTTAATGCTAATGAAATAAAATAAAATAGGATGAATATATAATAGTTTAGAAACAAATTTGGGCTATATATTTGCACATTAGGGAGGGCGGGGGGCAAAGCATAGCATATATTAGATACGTAACCTAACGTAACCTAGGTACCTTCCCCCCAAAAAAAAACCTCAAAAAACAACACTTTTAATATCTTATACGCAATTAAAACCACGCTATAAATTGTATTTCTCTACAGCGGTGTCTTGAATCATCCCGTTAGAACGGGTTTTTCGTCGCGTCTCCAGTTGACATTCCATATACATCAAACAGTTCGTGGTAACGAACTGTAAATAAGGAGCTCAATGGTAACCGAAACTCTAGAAAACGGGTTTTTGATACCAGTAGATACATCAAAAGAATCAGATTTCAATGCTGATTTCAAATATATAACTTTCATCAAGTTTAGTGCTACCCATCAAAAGTAACGCGCCTGAGAAAATTTGGCTGATTTTCAAAAAAAGGGGGAAAGACCCCCTAAAAGTTATAGAACCTTAATGAAAATCACACCATTATATTCAGCGTATAAGAGAACCCTACTGTCGAGGTTTCAAGCTCCTATCTACAAAAATGTGGAATTTTGCATTTTTTCCCAGAAGAAAGATCACGGATGAGTGTTTATTTGTTTTTTTGTTTTTTTTTACCAGGGGTGATCGTATCGACCCAGTGGTCCTAGAATATCGTGGGAGGGCTCATTGGAACGGAAATTAAAAGTTCTAGTGCCCTTTTTAAGTGACCAACAAAAATGGAGGGCAATTAGGCTCCCTCCCACGCTCATTTTTTTCCCAAAGTCACCCGATCAAATTTTGAGATAGCCATTTTGTTCAGCATGGTCGAAAATATAATAAATATGTCTTTTAGGATGACTTAATCCCCCGGAGTCCCCAGGGGGAGGGCTAAAAGTTATGAACTTTACCCAATGTTAACATATAGTATTGGTTATTGGGAAGTATACAGAAATTTTTAGGACGATTTTTTCTGGTAGTGGGAGGGATGGGTGGGTCGGGGGTTATGTTGGAGGATCTGTCCATGAAGGAAGTTTTCATGGCGGAAGGGAAATTGCCATGAAGGGGGTGCCGGACTTGCCAGCATTATTTATTGGTTATTGGTAAGTATACAGACATTTTCAGGAAGGATTTTTTTTTCTGGAGGGGGGGGGCTAGAGGAGGGGGTTACTCTGGAGAATATTTCAGTGGAAGATGTTTCTTTGGGGTAAGGGACATTTCTATGAAGGGGGTGCCGGATTTTCAAGCATTATTTAAGAAATGATCAGAAATTAAATAAAAAACAAGTTTTTTCAACAGAAAGTAAGGAGCAACATTAAAACTTAAAACGCACAGAAATTATTACGTGTATTAGGGGGTTCTCCCCCAAGTCAATACCTTGGTCTTTACGCTACAGTTTTTTTAGTGCTTTCAAAAGAGCTGTCTAGTCTAATTAAACGGCCTTTGTAATTCAGGGTTTTGTGAATCAAATTTTTTTTTAACTTTTTACGTGAAGAGAGCCGTATTGAATTAGTGGAGAACCCCCTCATATACGTAATAACATCTACGTAATAAAAAAAAAACAATAAAAAAACAATCGATACGGCTCAATAGTAATCGAAACTTTTAAAAACGGAATTTTGATGTCAATAAATGTATCAAAAGAATGTGTTTATAATGCTGATTCTAAATTTATAAATTTTATTAAGTTTAGTACTACTCATCAAAGGCTAGGAGCCTGAGAAAATTTACCTGATTTTTTACAGAGGGGGAAACATCCCCTACAAGTGAAAGAATTTTAATGAAAATCACATCGTCAGATTCAGCGTATCAGAAAACCCTTTTACATAGGTTTCAAGCTCATATCTGCAAATATCTGCAACTTCGTATTTTTTACCAGAAGAAAAATATACGAATATAGAAGTTAGTTACGTAACTTAATTTGTAAAGACATCCATTTAGCAAAAGAAAAGTAAAATTTTTATGCAAATTTTGTTTACTTATTCAATGACGGTTAGCCAAAATAAAAGCTGCATTAACTAAAAAACGATCAGAAATTAAATAAAAAAAAACAAGTTTTTTAAACTAAAATTAAGGAGCTACATTAAAACTTAAAACGAACAGAAATTATTCAGTATATGAAAGGGGCTGTCCCCTCCTCAACGCATCGCTCTTTACGCTAAAGTTTGACTATGTCTCACAACTTTATTCTTTAAAACAATAAAAAACTTTAGCATAAAGAGCGAGGCGTTGAGGAGGGGACAGCCCCTTTCATATACGGAATAATTTCTGTTCGTTTTAAGTTTTAATATCGCTCCTTACTTTCAGTTTGAAAAACTTGTTTTTTTTTATTTAATTAGATAAAAGAGTCCGTTTGGTACAACAGTACCCAATAATTTGACCCTATGGTGAATATGAAAGGAGCACAGAATAGTGTCGGAATGTTGAAACTTATATATTACCTTTTTGAAGTTGGCGTAGAGACACCATTTCTGATTTTTTTTTTTTTCTTTCCTTTTTGTAGGGTGCAAGAACCCATTTTTATCCTAGAACTGGGACCAAATCTGTAGAATGGGACTTCTAAAACTTAGCTGATTGTTGTGCTGCCGACCTCTCTCTAATTATTTTTTTTATTTCAAACAAGTAAACAAGGTCATCAATTTAGACCTAATATGAACCCCAATTTACTTCTCCTCTGCTCCAAAACTTCAAATAATTTTTTTTTTTTTTTTAGAGTTTCGGATGATGGTCCAAGTCCTGCTCATTCTCTGTTTCATCAAAAACTCCAGGTAACTTTTTCCTTTCTTTCCTTTCATAATTTGAAATGCTTTTTTTTATACTTTAAATACAAAATAGTACTTTAAGTACAATATTTCAGCAATTTGTCATCTGTATAGAAAGTGCTCAACCGTATAGAAAGTAAAATAGGCCAGGAAGATCCTACCACAAGTAACAACCCTTCGTAGCCCCAAGCCACCTGATGCGCACATTCTTCTATCTGACTCTGTTTAAGGCTTGTCACTTTACTCCCTCCCGTGAAGCTCTAGCTTTGTTTAAGTCCTTTATTAAGGCGTGTTCCCATCTCTTCTCCATTCGTGGACGACCTGCTTTTTGTTTGGTCCCAGGTGAATAAAAGTGCCCCCCCCCCATTTGGGAGCACTTAATAAAGAATTATTTGGCTTCTATTTTTTCTGGCCACTTCGAGTAGAAAGGGTGGTTGTAAAAATTCAAAAGAGGGCCCTTTCGATTAGAAATCGAAGGTTTTAGCGTCCATTTTCAGATTTAAAAGGGATTGGATTAAATTAGTTTACGATTTTTCCAAAAAAAAACTGCTTTTTTGGTAACTTTTGCGCATAGCCAAAAAGCGGGATTATTGGAAACCATTATCTTTCGTCCGTGGAACATGATCTAGCTATTTTAAACTTTCTTTCATTATCTAACAAGATAGTAGGGTTCAACAACATTTTCAATGTCTGGAAATTGCTATTTTAATTTAAGTTTTGTGGAGCAGCTCGCGAATTTGAAATTGCTCATATACTTTTTCTTCTGTAGACCTGTTTCTCTCTGTCTACTTCCTATGTTGTTGAGGTTTTTCCTCCGCGCAATAAGTCCCTTATTATGATATCTCTCCCCGATCCGAGGACGACCTGTTTTTGATTGGCCCCGGTGAATCAAAGTGCCCCCATTCGGGAGCATTTAATAAAGGACGAAGTGACTTCTATTTTTTCCCGACCACTTCGTAAAGAAAGGGGGGCGTAGAAACTCAGAAGAAGGCTCTTTCGACTAGAAATCGGGAGTTCTAGTGTCTTTTTTAAGACCCAAAAGTTTTTGTTTTGTTTCAAAAGTTTTGCGATTTTCCCAAAAAACTGTAGTTTTGGTGATTTGTTATGCATAATCGGAAAGCGCAATTATTGCTCGTGAGTTCAAGCGTACAGCATACCTCGCCTTTATTGACTTTAAAGCAGCCTTCGACTCGGTCAACCGTGAGTCTCTTTGGCTGATACTAGAGCGAACAGGTCTCGCGGAAAAATACTGTCTCCTGTTCAAGGCGCTCTACACTGGTACAAAAAGCTCTATCCAAGTTAATGGCCGTCGAAGCTCACTGTTCGAAATAAATACCGGTGTACGGCAAGGTTGTGCTGCTGCTCGTGAACTGTTCAACGCGGTGATTGATTATGTCATAGATCGAACCACGAACCGGCTCCCCTTCGGACTAAGCTATGGCGACAGAGTTTTAGCCAATTGCGACTTCGCTGATGATATTGCTCTGATATACACTTCTGCAGCTGAACTCGAAGAAGCCCTCAACACACTGTCGGAAGAAGCCCTGAAAGTGGGACTACATATTATCTGGCAGAAAACAAAAATAATGATCGTTGACTCCGCAGGTAACACTGCCAACTCACCAGCATTCAACGTATCAAGGCACACCGTCGAGGTTGTCAAGTCTTTCACCTACCTTGGATCTGTCATCACGGAAAACGGCTCAGTCGAATCTGAATTTCAGTCGCGCATCAGAAAAGCCGCATCAATTATGGCACGACTATGCTGTTCAGTGTGGTCAAAGCCCAACATCAGCCGAAAAACAAAAATGCGGATCTACAACACCACCGTAACCCAAGTCCTTCTCTGCGGTGCTGAGACCTGGCCAGCTGCTGCTTCTGCTCGTGATGCCATAGACGTGACCCATACAAAGTTCTTGAGACGTATTGAAGGAATCAGATGGGACGACTTCGTCTCGAACACCCGATTGCTGGCACTAACAGATCAGACTCTCGTCAGGTCGCTGCACGAACCCTACGGTGGTTCGGCCATTTGGTCCGCATGCCAGCAGAAAAACCCGCCAGCACTCTCTTCAATTTTGATCCCCCTGCGCATGGCTGGAAGCGCCCCCGCGGAAGGCCCCGGTTCAGATGGAGGGACAGCCTCACCCAGTACCTCTCAATGATCGGCACTGATATACAAGAAGCAGTCACGCTTGCACAAGACCGTTCCGAATGGATGCGAAGAGTCACGTGTCTCTCTACGCTGGACCACCAGCAGGAGCATTAAGTCAAGTCAAGTAAGTCAAATCATCCTTCGTCCTTGAAACATGATCTAGTGATCTTATCCCATGATAGTAAGGCTTTTTTGATGTCTGGAGCAGAGGCGTAATTTGCTATGGGGCGGGCAGGGGGTGGGAAACGTCCCACCTATATAATTCAAGTATCCCCAGAAACAGGTCAGTTTTCTTTAGTATACCTTTGCTTTTATGGTATTATTTAGCTCATTTTTCATTTTTAGCTGTCATTTTCACTTGATATGGGATAATGGGCTTCAGATATGCCCCCCCAGGGATTTTTAAGAAATTACACGACTGGCCTGGGGATTGGTTAGTTGCGTTCAGGTGTTGAATTTGAAACTTGCGAATTTGAAACTGCCCAAAATGAGTAAAATGAATGAACTTTTACAGTTTTGCGAGTTCAGGGTGCTAGAATAGGTTTGAAAATTCATGTTAAAAAGACTTACTTCACTAAGGTTAGGAATAAGTGAAGATGAAAAGGTGACTTGGGTAGCGAAATGATTGATCAGGTGGACAGCTTCACTTACCCTGGTAGCATTATTAGTAAAGACGGTGGGAGCAGTGAAGATGGTAAAATTAGAATAGCCAAGGCTCAGGGTGTTTTTTCACAGTTAAAAACAGTTTGGAAGAATAGGAAGATAACTCTGCTGCCCAAGATTATAATATTGGAAGCTATAGTGATGACAGTGGTCAAATATGGCTCTAAAGCATGGGTGCTCCGAATAGCGAATGAAGATTTGCTAGATGTTTTCCAGAGAAATAGCCCACGGATTGTTCTGGGGACCCGGCTGACTGACCGTATTTCAACCAGTAGGATCTACAAAACTGTAGTTCAATCCTGCTTTCTGGGGCTATAATGAGAAAAAGGTTGAAATGGCTAGGGCACGTTCTGCGGACGAAGGATGACAGATTAGCGAAGATTGTCCTTTTCGACAACCGTCTAGTGCTAAACGTAAAGCAGCTCGTTCACGTTTGGGGTGGGATGATTTCATAAAGAAAAATTTAAAGGAAATGGGAACTTTTTGGGAGGGTGCAAAGAGGGATGCTTTGAATAGATTGGGATGGAGGAGGGATTTGCGCAGCTGTCTTGGCCTCAGGAGGCTTGGTGCTGCTGTGAATTGTTAGCATTAACAGTTGTAGTAGTATTTCGTATTCCAACCTCTCTTGTTTACGCTTGCTAGTCGACTATTATAAGCATGTGCTTGCGGACTACAGACTGCTATCAGAGTAACATTTTCTCCCATAGCAGCTTGACATAAAATTTAACACTGTTGATTTTGGTTCTACCATAATAGTGCAAATACTTCTGCAAATAAAAAATTTTCAATTTTGGGCAACTTTCAATGAGCTTAAACCTTGTGCACAAATTAATTATAAAGTGTCTTTTTTGGATGCAGGACCACTTTGGCCACAACCCAAAAAAGTTCTCTGACCAGGTACTGTAGATAATTTACTTGGCTCCTATAGGAAGAGCATTTTTGATTCCACCAACAGAAAATTTAAATACAAAGAGTCTGATGTCTGATGAGAACAGCTTTAGTCTGGCTTCCAAATCGCTATAGATATTTCATTTTATTTCACTTATTGCTGACATGCTAATATACTATATCTCACTGCTTTTAAAACCCCGAAATGCCAAACTATAAATTCAACTGCAGTGACGTCAATTCATGGAAATGCAGGGAACCGGGGGGGGAATTTATTTTCCAAAATCTAGGGGGGGACAACTTTTTTCAGTTATTCAAAGAGAATATAAAAAAAGCCTGCTTTTCAATGAAAATACCAAGAAAAGGCAACATTCCAAATCCGTGGGGAGGGGTGAAAAATCTTGGGGAAGATCTCCACAATTAACACCATTTTCAAAAGCTGTCGTAAGACTTACAATTTTTCGTTTTTTTCTTCCACTTCAGGCCCTATCCATTAAGCTAAGACAGTATCTTATTTTATGATGTGAAACTACATCTTTACCATGGAAAAATAATTAGTTTTGCTGAAAATTGCGTTTGTGAAATCTTCACTTATTTCATTCCACCAAATCACCTGATGATTTAATGAGAAAAACGTCGCGATAAAATATTCTCACAACCTTAATGAGGCAACCTGAAAAAAATGGATTAATGAGTGTTGAGTTAATTTGCATCATACATGGATAAAAATTAATGAAGCTTTTCGTATGAGTGGTCACAAGCGTGTACCATGTAATTTTTTAATTTGATAATAGTTTTTTTTTTGAAGGTTCGGGCTTCCCCAGTTTTTTCAACAATTTGTGTTTTTGCGAGCTTGGCTGTTAACGTTCTGGTCAAACTTTAAGTAAGGAGCGACACGGCTCAGTAGTAACCGAAACTCTAAAAACAAAGTTTAGATAGTGACAGATACATCAAAAGAATCAAATTATTATGCTAATTCAAAATATATAAAGTTTGTCAGATTCAGCATATCAGAAAAACCTTACTGTAGAGGTTTAAAGCTCCTATAAGTAGTAAGGCAATAGGGAATCTGACGAGTGATTGCGTAATATGACTTACCAGGTCACCTATTGCTACGAACGGTACATGCCTTACCAGACGGGTTTCTGAGGTAACACCCATTTTTTTGAGGTCAAACGGAGAGAGAGTGGCGGTGAGTCCATATACAGTAACTTGATTAGTAGGTTTTTTTAAAACTTGGCAATGTATAATGTACTCAAGCGAAAACCGTATAGTCTGGTTTAGTTTTTCAAAGAGAGTGAGTATTTGACATTTTTGCAAAAAGGGATAAGGAATTCGCAAATTGGATTCTATGAACGATATTGATTAATATTTTGAATAATAGGAGTGTGAATGATTCTAATTAGTGATTGGATTGTATGACGGTGGAGAAAAAAAGGATTAAACTGATTAACAGTTAAGGTAACCCCGAAGGGGTTGTTAACTCAGGTAATTTGTTACTTGACCTAGCTTTACCTCTCCGATGTGGTCTGTATATTACACAAGTAACGTTTGAAAATTATTGTCACTTTAAAATCGGATCTAACGTTCCCTTCGTCCCCCAATGTCTGAGGAGCTGGGGAGGGTAAGAGAGGGGGAGGGGGAGTCAATTTTGGAGGTAACACATTCTAAATGAGAAATCGTAAAATACCCGAGACAATGAACAAGTCCCAATATGGCAAGTATTTAGTTAATATAATGCTTGGAAGAGAAATTAAGTTTTGAGGGGGATGTAAAAATGGTACTTATTTAATATCCCGGTAAACATACGACTAGAAATGCTTCAGGAGAAATAGACTATTACTTCTTTCTGAACTAATCAATATTCCTTGACAAATATTTTTTTATTTTTACTGTATTGCTATTATTCAAAACATTGCAATGTCTATGCCAAATCAAACTAGCGAATAATTATCGTGGCTTTTTAGGTTTTCAATTTTTTTTTCATTGTAATTAATAACATAAAAAAATGATTAAATTTAGATTTGGCTAAGATATATTTTGACTACTTTATACGATGTGAGGGGGTGGGGGCAAGTATTCAGTTAAAATAAAGCTAGCAAGGGGGAAATTAAGTTTTGAGGGAGGTGTAAAAATGCTACTTATTTAATACCCTGGTAAACATTTGACTTGAAATGCTTCAGGAGAAATAGACTATTGCTTCTTTCTGAACTGTCTGGGGAGTGGGTGGGGGCAAGTATTTAGTGAAAATAATGCTAAAAAGGGGGAAATTAAGTTTTGAGGGGGTGTAAAAATGGTACTTATTTAATAGCCCGGTAAACATACGACTAGAAATGCTTCAGGAGAAATAGACTATTGCTTCTTTCTGAACTAATCAATATTCCTTGACAAACATTTTTTTTTATTTTTACTGTATTGCTATTATTCAAAACATTGCATTGTCTATGCCACATCAAACTAGCAAATAATTATCGTGGCTTTTTAGGTGTTCAATTTTTTTTCAGTGTAATTAATAACATAAAAAAATGATGAAATTTAGATTTAGCTAAGCTCTATTTTGACTACTTTATATGAAGTGAGGGGGGTGGGGGTAAGTATTCAGTTAAAATAAAGCGAGGAAGGGGGAAATTAAGTTTTGAGGGAGTTGTAAAATGCTACTTATTTAATACCCCTGGTAAACATTTGACTTGAAATGCTTCAGGAGAAATAGATTATTGCTTCTTTCTGAACTGTCTGGGGAGTGGGTGGGGGCAAGTTTTTAGTGAAAATAATTCTAAAAAGGGGGAAATTAAGTTTTGAGGGGGGTGTAAAAAAGGTACTTATTTAATATCCCGGTAAACATACGACTAGAAATGCTTCAGGAGAAATAGACTATTGCTTCGTTCTGAACTAATCGCAATTCCTTGACAAATATTTTTTTTATTTTTACTTTATTGCTATTAGTCTTCACGATTACATGAATATACAGTGTATTCTCACGACTACAAGCCTGAGGCATGAATATACAGTCTGGTTTGACGATTACATTGCAAAAAGCGAGCAATCCTTTTATATTATATACATATAGAGTGAACAAACACGTTTTGAGAGTATAATTGATATTATATGACGCAGCCATTTGGGTTTTTGAAGCACTTTCATCATAACATGTTTTTTTTTGTTTTTTTTTTGGCAATTTACATTTTTTTCTGATAACAAGGAGCATTCATTGTGATCGTAGCTCTATGTTGGCTAGTTTTATATACTTCAGCTTGTATATTCATTTGTGTTCAATAAAAATCTTGAAGCTGGAAAATGAAAAAATAAGTATTTAAACAAAATGTACGAAGTTGCTAATTAAAGAATAGTAGGCTACACACAGAATTGTTTGATTGACATATGCTGTTAAATCACTTTACGTAAAAAGCTAACTATATTTGCAAAAAGGGATAAGGGATTCGTGAATTGGACTGTACGAACGATCTTATTTTAATAATAGTGAAAAAACAGAGCTAGCTTAGGTTGGAGTTGCACGGGGGTTGAGTTGCATGAGGGTTCAGTTAAAGAGGGCTCACTTGCACAAGGGTTCAGATGCATGGGGGTTCAGTTGCTTGGGGTTCTGTTACACGGGGATTCAGTTACAATGGAACCCACACAAAAACAATGGGGCACACAGTAAAGCCAAATTAGGCCAGTGGCCTATGAGAAATCGTAAAATACCTGAGACAATGAACAAGTCCCGATATGGCAAGTATTTAGTTAATATAATGCTTGGAAGAGAAATTAGGTTTTGAGGGGGGGTGTAAAAATGGTACTTATTTAATATCCCGGTAAACATACGACTAGAAATGTTTCAGGAGAAATAGACTATTGCTTCTTTCTGAACTAATCAATATTCCTTGACAAATATTTTTTATTTTTACTGTATTGCTATTATTCAAACATTGCATTGTCTATGCCACATCAAACTAGCGAATGATTATCGTGGCTTTTTAGGTGTTCAATTTTTTTTTTTCCAGTGTAATTAATAACATAAAAAATGATTAATTTTATATTTGGCTAAGCTCTATTTTGACTACTTTATCTGACGTGAGGGGGGTGGGGGCAAGTATTCAGTTAATATAAAGCTAGGAAGGGGGAAATTAAGTTTTGAGGGAGGTGTAAAAATGCTACTTATTTAATACCCCGGTAAACATTAATCTGTTTGAGTGTGATAAAAGCTTGTGGAGTACTGCATTACGTTATATAAACAGACTGGAATTCTATGATAGAGCGATTACACCACTTAATAATACTGGTCAGGAACTGAGAAATGTTCAGGAGGAAGTCAGTGAAATTTGCAGCTTTTTCGGGGTTGAAGCACTCTACGTAAAGGGTAATATACCTACATATAAAGTTTTAGTTCAAAAGTGTGACCCTAGGATTCCACTTTTCAATCTAGAAGAGTTTAAGTGTCCTAAATTTGAAGGGGGTTATCACCGTCCTGAAGACGAGGTTAGATTCTTCACACAGTGGATACCTAAGGACATACCTGATCGTGATAAATCCATAAGACATGGTAAAAAAAACTATTCTATATCATGGGATCATCGTTTCTGGATGTTTAAGTGTGAACTCTAAGTACTATTTTTATGTAAATATGTGTTTTTGTTTTTTTTCTCAAAAAAAATCTGTTAATACGTTTAAGCAATAAATATCTTTAAGCCTAACCCGTCTTTATTCTTTAGAATAGTTTTATTCATTTCTTTAAATTATGAAGAAATTGTAAGTAAGTAACAATGGCTTTCTTGAATTCGCTTCCTGGACACAATAAAGATATTTAATTCAAGAAATCATAATAAAATCGCAAGTAAGTAATAAAGTATTTATTGTTTTCACCTATTGGATACACAATACTGAAATTTCATTCAAGAAATTATGAAGGAATTGTAAATAGGTAACACACTCATTCTTGAAGTCACCTCTTGTATGCACAATGTAGAAATTTCATTTAAGAAATTATCAAAAATTGTAAGTAAGTAGCAAATTCTTTCTTGAATTCGCCTCCTGGATAAATAAAAAAGACATTTCATTCAAGAAATTATGACAAAATTCTAAGTAAGTAACAAACTCTTTCTTGAAGTTACCTCATGGATACACAATGCAGAAATTTCATTTAAGAAATTATCAAAAATTGTAAGTAAGTAGCAAATTCTTTCTTGAATTCGCCTCCTGGATCAATAAAAAAGACATTTCATTTAAGAAATTATGACAAAATTCTAAGCAAGTAACAAACTCTTTCTTGAAGTTACCTCATGGATACATAATACAGAAATTTCATTTAAGAAATTATGAAAAAATTGTAAGCAAGTAACAAACTCTTTCCTGAAGTCACCTCGTGGATACACAATGCATAAATTTCATTAAAGAAATTATGACAAAATTGTAAGTAAGTAGCAAATTCTTTCTTGAATTCACCTGCTGGATAAACAAAAGACATTTCGTTCAAGAAATTATGACAAAATTCCAAGTAAGTAACAAACTCATTATTGTTTTCACGACTTAGATACACGATGTAGAAATTTAATTCAAGAAATTAGGAAAAAATTCTCAGTAAGTAACAATTTCTTTCTTGAAGTCAACTCTTGGATACACAATACGGAAATTTCATTCAATAAATTATGAAAAAATTGTAAGCAAGTAACAAACTCTTTCCTGAAGTCACCTCTTGGATACACAATGCAGAAACTCCATTTAAAAAATTATCAAAAATTGTAAGTAAGTAGCAAATTCTTTCTTGAATTCGCCTCTTGGATAAACAAAAAAAGTCATTTCATTCAAGGAATTATGACAAAATTCTAAATAAGTAACAAATCCTTTCTTGAAGTTACCTCATGGATACACAAGGCAGAAATTTCATTTAAGAAATTTTCAAAAATTGTAAGTAAGTAACAAATTCTTTCTTGAATTGGCCTCCTGGATAAATAAAAAAGACATTTCATTCAAGAAATTATGACAAAATTCTAAGTAAGTAACAAACTCTTTCTTGAATCCTCCTCCTGAATGCACAATACAGATATTTCATTTAAGAAATTACTAAAAAATTGTAAGCAAGTAACAAACTCTTTCTTGAATACACCTCGTGGATACACAATGCAGAAATTTCATTAAAGAAATTATGAGAAAATTGTAAGTAAGTAGCAAATTCTTTCTTGAATTCACCTGCTGGATAAACAAAAAGACATTTCGTTCAAGAAATTATGAGAAAACTCCAAGTAAGTAACAAAATTTTTATTTCTTTCACGACATAGATACATGGTGTATAAATTTGTTTCAAGAAATTATAAAAAAAAGGAAAGTAAGTAACAAACTCTTTATTGATTTCACCTCTTGGATACAAAAAAAAGACATTTCATTCAAGAAATCATGACAAAATTTTTAAGTAAGTAAAAAAACTCATTCTTGAATTTACCGTTCACATGCACAATACAGAAATTTCATTCTATGGGACCTCTACACGTGATTAAACACGTTTTGAAACTACATGTTATTTGCTTGCCTTTCCTTGGCACCTTTACAAACGAGTAGGGATTCCCCACTGGTTCCTACACATTGCAAAAAAGTAGCTAGATTTTGTCAATGCTATCCCATGTGTCTGACAATAGCTGTATGCAAATTCCTTTTCTTACATCTCCAATGTTTTAATAGACATTCTAAACGTTTGATATGCTAGCTTACTCTAAAAATAATGTACACATAACAAGGTAGTGCATAATATATTTTTAATAAGATAATGCTATGTAGAATATTAATAGAAAATATATTATGATACATTATTAATATCAATGATTAACTTTGGACATTTTGAATCTGTTCCATAAAATAGTTCACCATGTTCTCTCTTGATATTGTAGCTGTTGTCTTCTCTTAGTTCGTAATCAGTAGAATAATCACTATTCCATTTAGAGTCATACACAGTTTTTACTGGTGTCTCATCAACAGGCTCAATATGATTTTCGTCTTTGGTATTATTTGGTTCATTGACTGTTTGATCAATGGCAGTAACGTTTGCTGGTGCTTTGTTTTTCATCGATTCATCTTTATATTCCATAGTGATATTTTCTGACAATGCCCTTTTTATTTTTCTGGCCATTTCACTTTCAATTATTACCTTATTTTTACACAGGTAACAGTTTTGGCATGTAGACAAGATATGGTTTATGATATTAGAAGAAAAGTAGAGATTTCTTTTGTTGACCTTCCGTCGAATGCTAATACCCAAAAGCTAACCATTGGATGTATCGGTAGGTAATGTGTTACCTGCAACAGTAGCAAGGAGTTGTCCTCTATCATCAACGATTATTTTCATGTTGGCATTCTCTTTGAGTGCAATCATCTCTGGAGATCTCAATCTCGCATAACCACCGACATAAGAGTTGAATTTTTTTGCTATTCCAAAGAAATTGAATTCCTTACTGTCATGACAATGCATGCATACATTTCCAATAGTGCTACCACTTGTACTTGTTTCATAGTTTAAATACTTCTCCTTGTCGGCATTCAATGCTACCTTGTTATGTACCTTGTTCATTCAATAACCTTGTTATGTGAACACACTTTATTAAAATGCTCAATCTTCACTTTTTTTTTTAAAGACATGACTTATGTGTTTAACGTTCCACTGCGTAAAAAATACTGATGTAATACATGCAATAGACTAGGTAGTGTCAATAACCGGATCATAGAATACCAATGGGAAAGCCACATCGTATCTCTGACCATCATATCTTAGACGAGGTTACGTGCGCGCACGTAACCTCGTCTAAATTAACCTTAAAAAAATGAAATAAAGCTATGTCGACTTTGCATGTCTCTCTCACTATGTATGTGCCGTCGCGGTGTGTAACCAATCATCAATCAAGTTATTGTATATTGAGCAACCTCCGCTGTCTCTGATTGGTCCCTAAAAATGGGTGTTGTCTAAAAAACCAGTCTGGTTGAAAACGTGGAGTTTTCGTACTGCTCACTTTTTTACAATGAGTAGGAACCAGTGGGGAACCCCCGCTCGTTTGGAAAGGTGCCAAGGAAAGGCAAGCAAATAGCATATAGTTTCAAAACGTGTTTAATCACGTTTCTTGAATGAAGTATCTGTACTGTATATTCATGAGGTGAAATCAATAAAGAGCTTGTTACATACTTACAAATATATTTTTTTTTTAAACTTCGAAATTATTCAACTTTATTTATTTTTTATCTTTTTTTTCTACGTATCTTAAAATGACAAAATATGCCTACGGCTCTAACAATTGTACTCTATTATTGGTCAAAGATACGATGTGGCTTTCCCATTGGTATTCTATGATCCAGTTATTGACACTACCTAGTCTATTGCATGTATTAAATCATTTAATCATTTATTTTTTTATGTTATTAATTACACTGAAAAAAAAAATTGAACACCTAAAAAGCCACGATAATTATTCGCTAGTTTGATGTGGCATAGACAATTCAATGTTTTGAATAATAGCAATACAGTAAAAATTAAGAAAATATTTGTCAAGGAATATTGATTAGTTCAGAAAGAAGCAATAGTCTATTTCTCCTGAAGCATTTCTAGTCGTATGTTTACCGGGATATTAAATAAGTACCATTTTTACACCCCCCCTCAAAACATAATTTCTCTTCCAAGAATTATATTAACTAAATACTTGCCATATTGGGACTTGTTCATTGTCTCGGGTATTTTACGACTTCTCATTTAGAATGTCTTACCTCCAAAATTGACTCCCCCTCCCCCTCTCCTACCCTCCCCTGCCCCTCAGAAATGGGGGGACGAAGGGAACGTTAGATCTTATTTTAAATTGACAATACTTTTCAAACGTTACTTGTGTATTATACAGACCACATCGGAGAGGTAAAGCTAGGTCAAGTAACAGATTACCTGAGTTAACAACCCCTTCGGGGTTACCTTAACTGTTAATCAGTTTAATCCTTTTTTTCTCCACCGTCATACAATCCAATCACTAATTAGAATCATTCACACTCCTATTATTCAAAACATTAATTAATATCGTTCATAGAGTCCAATTTGCGAATTCCTTATCCCTTTTTGCAAAAATGTCTAATACTCACTCTCTTTGAAAAACTAAACCAGACTATGGATCAAACCGTTTTTGCTTGAGTACATTATACATTGCCAAGTTTTAAAAAAAACCTACAAACCAAGTTACTTTACATGTAGTAACCACCGCTCTCTCTCTGATTGACCCCCAAAAAATGGGTGTTACCTTAGAAACCCGTCCGGTAAGGCATGTACCGTTCGTAACAATAGGTGACTGACCCTGGTAAGTCATATTACGCAATCA
Source organism: Artemia sp. Qi Xiang Cuo (assembly GCF_049724085.1). NCBI lineage: Eukaryota > Metazoa > Arthropoda > Branchiopoda > Anostraca > Artemiidae > Artemia > Artemia sp. Qi Xiang Cuo. The sequence continues at coordinate 60,256,985 of NC_142805.1, forward strand.
CTCGTCGGATTCCCTATTGCCTTACTACTCCTATATGCAAAAATGTGGAATTTTGGATTTTTTGCTAAAGAGAGACCAGGGATGAAATTTTAATTTTAGTTTTTCCCAGGGATGATTGCATCGAACCAGTGATCCTAGATGATTGGGAGAGGGCTCATTGGATCAGAAGTTGAAAGTTCTTGTGCCCTTTTTAAGTAGCAAAAATGATTGGAGGGCAGCTAGCCCCTATTCCACGCCCTTTTCCCCAAAATCTTCCGATCAAAATAGAGATAACCATTTTGTTCAAACCAGTTGAAAGGTCCAATAGTTGTGTCTTGGAGAATAAAATGACCCCTATCCCACTGGCCCTAGGGAAAGGGCTGCAAGTTACGAAATTTACCCATTGTTTGCGTCTAGTATTTACTATTGGGAAGTTTTCAGACAATTTTTTTGGGGGGGGGATTCTGCTAGGAAGGATTTACTACGATGAAGATTTTCCTTGGGAAGGGAACTTTCCAGGGGAAATTTTACGCTGTGGGAATTCGCAACATTTCCTTTACGAAATTCTTTTTATGTGTCTTACGTAGTTTTTCCCGACTAAATTTAACACGTGGAGATGTTAGTAGCGTGCTAGTACGCAACGCGACAAGTGATTTCATAATTTGACTTACCGCTGACAGGTATCTAGTATTAAAGAAGGAACATGACTTACCAGATGGGTTTCTGTGGCAACACCCATTTTCTGGACCAATCAGAGACATCGAATACGGAGGGTACTCAATATACAGTTCAGTTTCAAGGGTACATGACTTACCACGGCCATTCATAAATTACCGCGGTGGGGACATGACTTACCAGGCAGGTTTTTCTATGGGTCAATACCCAAAACTAAAGACCTTGGTATAACGTGTTCAAAGGTATAATGGACTTTCGGTGAAAATACTAGTTTCGGTCGAAGGTCATATAATCGTGTTTTTTCGTATAAATACTGTTTTTTACTAAAGATACAGCCAAGCCGAACATGTTTCTGAGACAAAACTGTCAAACACTATATGCTAAGGCATATATAAAATATGCCTTAGCATTGGAGTATGCTAAACAGTTGAGATTCATAGAGATGTAGATGTTAAGAAAAGAATTTTAATAAAGAAATTCAGAACAATCCTTAGAAATCCTTAGAAATCAACTAGTGAGATGATTATGGGTTTGAACCATCAAGGACCGCAACCATCAATGACCCTAACCACCAAGGACCTCAACCTCCAAAGGTCCCCTATCTCAAACCTCCAAGGGGCCCCTCCCTCCAACTTTTTGGGCGGCCCCTCCTCCCATTTGTTTATTTATTTTTTTTATTTTTTTTTAACTTTTTTCATTTTTTTTTTAACACGGTATTTTTTTCAACTTTTTTTACATGTCTTAGAATAACGTAAAACATACTTAAAACATAAAAAAATCACATTTAATATTTTCGAAATTCAAAATGAGAATGATATAGAAATGTTAGTCGTGACTTTTACTATTAGAAAAATAATGGTTGTAGCAGCACTTTTTTTATGGACTGAATTTCTTGGACTTACAAATTATTCAACTTTTTTTTACGTATCTTAAAATGACCTGAAATATTCTTGCGGCTGTTCCAATAGTGCTCTGTGCTTGCTCATAAACATGACGTGGCTTTCCCAGTGGTACTCTATGGTCGGTTATCGACACTACGCTGCTGTACCATTTGAGAACTAAAGTTACATTAATCAACAACATAGCAAATTTTAACACGGATCAAAGTGTTGAGTTAGAAATATCTTTTATTGTGAGTGTGCTATTTGTAATGGCCACTATCGTGTTTTCAGTGATTCATATGAGAGTAATGTAGCAAATTTAAAAATAACGGAAAATGAAATAGAAGAGGACAATCTGCAAGAGGTATTTGTTTAGCCTTGTTTCACCTGATAAGGAGACATGTTAAGAAAACAATTCTTACTTTAAAATATGTATAATGATCCTAGTTCTTATATTATCCAACGGGAGAACCTTTATCATCAAGTCTTTCCTCTAAAAATCCTTTTTCCAGCTTAAAAGGAAAAGTTTCCAAAACCCACGCTGCTGAGATTCAACGCTTAAGTCTTTTTTAATTGCCGCTATAAATTACCGCCTAATAAGTTGTTTTATAGATAGCGTTCATGCCAGTCTTTTTAAAACTTTTTTTTTAAAGAGCAGTGGCGAAGGGCGAATATCAAAATATGAACGCTAAAGACCGGTATGAACGCTATCTATAAAAGAACTTATTAGGCAGCAATTTATAGCGGCAATTTAAAAAGATTTAAGCATTGAATCTCAGCAGCATGGGTTTTTGAATTTTTTTATTTTTAGCTGGAAAAAGAAAGATTTTTAGAGGAAAGACTTGATGATAAAGGTTCTCCTCTTGGATAATATAAGAACTAGGATCATTATACATATTTTAAAGTAAGAATTGTTTTCTTAACATGTCTCCTTATCAGGTGACACAAGGCAAAACAAATACCCTGCAAGAAATGAAAAGAAGAATCTTTGATGAAATGGTGAGCAAAAAGGTTGGCTCATCAGTTTCTGCAGTGGAAGAGGGTGACCAATATCACAAGAAACAATACAAACAAAGGACATCCTCTCCATTACAAAGGAGATCAGGTACACAATGAATCTCTTCCAAAAGGAGGTTCGATATGACAGAAGAGAAAGATCTACAGATGAGGCATAGACAAGATAGATAGCGCTACAAAGGGAACTATCAAGAGAGAACACGATGAATTATTTTATGGAGCAGATTCAGAATGTCCAAAGTTGTTCAATGATATTAATAATGTATAATAATATATTTTTTTATTAATATTCTACATGTCATTATTACATTAAAAATATATTATGCATTACCTTGTTAGGTGTTCATCATTTTCAGAGTATGCTAGCATATCAAAGGTTTAGAATGTCTATTAAAAATCGGAGATTAAGAAAAGGAATTGTCATACATCATATGTTGGATATACAGGTTAACATAGAAAAAATCTAACTGTCAGAGTGAATAAATTCTTAATCAATATCTTTTTTCGGATACCTCGGGATAAAACTGATATAATATAAGTATCAGAGCGAATAGATTCTTTATTAGCATCCCTTACCAGCTATATCGGTTAACATTATCATAACCTAAGCGTCAGAGTGATTAAATTCTGTGTCAACATCTATTGTCAGATACACGGGATAATAGTGTTCATATTTTAGTATTAGAGTGAATGAATTCATTATCAACTTCTTTTGTCTGATACATCAGATAACATTCACAGTATCAGAGTGAATAAATTCCTTATCATCGTCTTTTATCAGATATGCTTGGTAAAATTGAGAAAATCTAAGCATCAGCGTGAATAAATTCTGTATCAATGTCTTTTGACAGATACGTTTGATAACACTGACAAAATTGAAGTATCGGAGTGAGCAAATTCATTGACATAATCTAAGGGCGAGAGTGAATAAATTTTTTCTATCAACATCGTTGTCAGATACATTGGATAAAATTGAAAAAATCTAAGTATGAGATTGAATAAATTCTTTATCAACATATCTTGTCGGATACATCGGACAACATTGTAAAAATCTAAGTATCAGAGTGAATAAATTCCTTATCAACTTCTTTTGTCTGATACATCAGATAACATTCACAAAATCTAAGTATCAGGGAGAATAAATTTTTTATTATCATCTTTTGTCAGATATGCTTGATAAAATTTAGAATATCAATGTATCAATCAATCAATCAATCAATCGATCAATTTATTAATACTAAAAAACAAAATAATTACAAACGTAAAGTTTATATACGCCAAGAAGCTCAGCTTGTAAAGGGCCAACAAAAAAAGACACTATTATAAAGCACATAAAAAAACAGAAAAAAACATTCTTAAAAAAATGAGAATTAACAGGAAACTTCACAAATAACTGAACAAAATATATAAAAGAAGAAAAGAGATTGAAAATTAGGATGAAATATAAAAAAAAATAAAAAAAATTAAAATCAGAAAAATATATTAAATGAAAAGAGAGACATATAAGTTTGGATGGGATGCAAAAAAAAAGAAAAAAAAGGGGAAATATTTACTATGCTGAAAAGACCCGGTGAGAAACTGCCTTTGCAGAAAGAGAGAGAGGGACATCAGGAGGCATGGAGTTCCATAGTGAAATAGGTTGATAAACAGGAAACCTCTGACCTGCTGTTGATGATCGTTTGGGTAAAATGAATCTGCGATAAGAACTACGTAAAAAAGAAGAGTACCTACCTGAGCCTGACGGAAAGAAAAACTGCTGCAGAGATGGTGGAAGTGTACCTAGAAAAGCAGAATGTGCTAAATAAAGGTAACTTTTACCCACAATACGATCCAGCGGAGCTATTCCGGTATCATTATAAAGATCAGAGGAAGGGTAAAAACGAGGTAGAAGAAAAGTAGCCTTCACGGCCCTATTTTGGGCTCTTTGAAGTGAGCAGAGAAGAGATTTATTAGTACTACCCCAGATAGAACAGCAATAAGAAAGGTAAGGAAAAATAAAAGCATAATAAAGAGAAAGCATAACATCTGGGGGAAGAAATGAGTTAACCCTGTATAACATTGCAGATTGGCGGAGGACAAGGGAACGGGTATGAGTTATATGGGGTTTAAAAGAAAGAAAACAGTCAAGATACACACCAAGAAATTTCACTATAGTAGCTTGCGGTATAATATCATTCCCATAAGTCAGGCTACCTTGCGTCTCTCATACGATAAGGGGTCCTAAATTATACAATGGCACTTGTTTGGCTGCTGACAGTCATACCATTTGACCAGCACCAATCTTTTACTTTATCAAGAAGACCTTGAGCTAGGGAAGTGGCAGATGGCAGGTCCACTGCAGCAATGAAAAAGTTACTGTCATCAGCAAAAAGAATAGGGTGCACAAAGGGATGAAGACCGTCAACAAGATCATTAATATAAATTAAAAACAAAATTGGTCCAAGTACAGAGCCCTGTGGGACACATTTCAAAATAGGCAAGGAAGAGGAAAAAGTACCATTAACCGAAACATACTGAGATCTCCCTGAGAGGTAAGACCTAAACCATTCAAGTGGGACTCCACGCACTCCAAATGAAGATAATTTAGACAAAAGAACAGAGTGAACGACCATATCAAATGCCTTTGAAAGACAAGAAATAGACCCAAAACACACAAGCCCCTGTCAAGGTTAACACGCACAAACTCTGTTGCATCTGAAAGTGCATGCAAGGTAGAAAAACTTGGATGAAAACCATACTGATGGTCAGTTATGAGAGAAATTCCTGCAGTTGTATTAGTACTAAATACAAATAAAGAGAATATACAATACACTACTTTTTCAACAACCTTAGAGATTACAGGAAGGAGAGAAATAGGTGTGTAGTTTGAAATTAGAGATGAATCACCTTTTTTAAACAAAGGTACAACATTAGCAACCTTAAATAAATGAGGGAAAACACCAGAAGAAAGAGAGAGGTTAGTTATGTGTGATATGGGGTTAGAAACAAACTGACCAATTTTTTTAAGAACATTACAGCTCAAACGCACAACTCTGTTGCATCTGAAAGTGCATGCAAGGTAGAAAAACTTTTACGAAAGCGATACTGATGGTTAGTTATGAGAGAATTTCCTGCAGTCGCATTAATACTAAATACAAATGAAGAGAGTCTACAATACACTACTTTTTCAACAACCTTAGAGATCACAGGAAGGAGAGAAATAGGTCTGTAGTTTGAAATTAGAGATGAATCACCTTTTTTAAACAAAGGTACAACATTAGCAACCTTAAATAAATGAGGGAAAACACCAGAAGAAAGAAAGAGGTTAGTTATGTGTGAGATGGGGATAGAAACAAACTGACCAATTTTCTTAAGAACATTACAGCTCAAACCAAAACCATCAACTGAACGGCTACTTGAAAGCTGAGAAATAATGTTAGAAATTTCGGTATAACTGCATGGAAAAAGGAAAAATGACTTTTCTGCTAAGGGAAAACTACTTAATCTGCTGTAGGGTGGATTAGAAACTGAAGGAAGTGAGGTGAAATATGAATTGAAGGTGCTTGCTGAAGAATTTTTCAGCAGTGATTATATTCTTTATCAATGTCTTTTGATAGATACGATTGATAACACTGACCAAATCTAAGTATCATAGTGAATAAACTCTTTATCAACTTCCTTTGTCGGATACATCAGATAGCATTCACAAAATCTAAGTATCAGAGTGAATAAATTCTTATCATCGTCTTTTATCAGATATGCTTGACAAAATTGAGAAAATCTAAGAATCAGAGTGAATAAATTTTTATCAATGTTCTTTGACAGATAAGTTTGATAACACTGACAAAATCTATGTATCATAGTGAAAAAATTCTTGATTAACATTCTTTTATCGGATACATCAGATAACATTCACAAAATCTAAGTATAAGAGTGAATAAATTCCTTATCAATGTCTTTTGACAGATACGTTTGATAACACTGACAAAATTGAAGTATCGGAATGAGCAAATTCTTTATTAACATTCTTTATCGATATCATTTGTCGAATACGTCGGATAACATTGATAGAATCTATGTATTAAATGAATAAATTCTTTATCACCATCTTTTGTCGGATAGGTTGGGATAAAATTGATAAAATCTAAGTATCAGAGCGAATAGATTCTTTATCAACATCCTTTGCCGGAAATGTCAGTTAACATTATCAAAACCTAAGTGCCAGAGTGATTAAATTCTGTATGAACATCTATTGTCAGATACATGGGATAACATTGACAAAATCGAAGTGTAAGAGTGAATAAATTTTTTCTATCAACATCTTTGTCGGATATATCGGATAAAACTGACAAAATCTAAGTATCAGCTTGAATAAATTCTTTATCAACATCTCTTATCGGATACGTCGGATAACATTGTCCAAATCTAAGTATCAGGGTGAATAAATTCTTTATCAACTTCTTTTATCTGATACATCAGATAACATTCACAAAATCTAAGCATCAAAGTGAATAAATTCTTCATCAATATTCTTTGACAGATAAGTTTGACAACACTGACAAAATCTATGTATCATGGTGAAAAAATTCTTTATTAACATTCTTTTATCGGACACATCAGATAACATTCAAAAAATCTAAGTATAAGAGTGAATAAGTTCTATATCGTCGACCTTTGTCAGATTTGCTTGATAAGATTGAGAAAACCTAAGTATAAGAGTGAATAAATTCCTTATCAATGTCTTTTGACAGATACGTTTGATAACACTGACAATAATTGAAGTATCGGAGTTAACAAATTCTTTATTAACATTCTTTATTGATATCATTTGTCAGATACGTCGGATAACATTGACAGAATTTATGTATTAGAATGAATAAATTCTTCACCAACATCTTTTGTCGGATAGGTCAGGATATAATTGATCAAATCTAAGTATCAGAGCGAATAGATTCTTTAGCAACATCCTTTGCCGGATATGTCGGTTAACATTATCAACACCTAAGTGTCATAGTGATTAAATTCTGTATCAACATCTATTGACAAAATCTAATTGCAAGAGTGAATAAATTTTTTCTGTCAACATCGTTGTCAGATACGTCGGATAAAATTGACGAAATCTAAGTATCAGATTTTATAAATTCTTCATCAACATCTCTTGTCGGATACTTCGGATAACATTGTCAAAATCTAAGTATCAGAGCGATTGAATTCTTTATCAACTTCTTTTGTCTGTTACATCAGATAACAATCACAAAATCTAAGTATAAGCGAGAATAAATTCTTTATTATCATCTTTTGTCAGATATGCTTGATAAAATTTAGAAAATCTAAGTATCAGAGTGAATAAATTCTTTGTCAATGTCTTTTGACAGATACGTTTGATAACACTGACCAAATATAAGTATCATAGTGAATAAATTCCTTATCAACTTCCTTTGTCGGATACATCAGATAACATTCACAAAATCTTAGTATCAGAGTGAATAAATTCTTTATCATAGTCCTTTGTCAGACATGCTTTGTCTCAGATATGCAAACCTCCAATCCCCCCTTCGCCCAACTTTTTACCCCCTTCCCCATTTTTTCCCTATTTTTTTGAAGTTTATTTTTTCTGAACTTTTTTTAACTTTAATTTTTATTTTGTATATTTTTTTAACATAGAATTTTTTTTTCAAAAAAGTGCACCCCTTTAAGTGAACCTAAATGAACCTAACTTTTTGCTTAAAAAATAAAAAAATAAAAAATAAAACTCAAAAAGATTAAACTTCAAAAAATGTATTTTTTAAAGGGGCGGAAGGGGTAAAAAGTTGGGCGGAGGGGGCATTGAAGGTTGGGACAGGGGGCTCTTGAAGGTTGAGGTCTTTAGAGGTTGGGTCCATGATGGTTCAAACCCATAACCACCTCGCTACTTGATTTCTAAGGATTTCTAAGGATTGTTCTGGATTTCTATATCTAACTTCTTTTCTCGGCGCCTACGATTTTATTAGTTTCAATTTTGTGTATACTCCAATGATAAACAATATTCTATATTGCTCACACTCCTAATTTGGTATTTGTTTATTATACCAACCACCGCCAAGAAGTGAATCTATGTCAGAATAAATTCTAATCATATTCTAACATTTATGTCACGTGGCGTAGGAGTAACCATTCCCTCAGACTTACCTTTAGTTGGTAAATAATTTTAACCCTTTACCGATTTCATTCTATCCAAATGAAAAAAAAATATTTTTGTCATCTGATTTCATCCCATTATTCAAATCCTTAGTTAAGACCATTCAATCTTGTGCGATCGTAGAAGAACATCATAAATTGGGTCACTTACCTACATAAAATACAGGTAGTTTTGTTTAGACTGGTCGTCCCATACTGAATATCATTAAATGACTAATATCAAGTGTTTGGAAGGTTAGATTGTTGTATCCGTCGTTCAGGGCCGTATCCAGGGGTTACCCGGTTTGAAACCCCTCCCCACCCCCCACCCCACCCCACCCCGAAACGTTGGACTCGTAAAAACGTAACAAATCGGATATACTTAAATTTTGTATGCGTTTATTGAGTTTTTCTTGTATAACCCCCCCCCCCCCGAAATTTTTTTCTGAGTAAAACCCCATCCAACAAAAAAAATTCCTTGGTACGGCCTTGCCGTCGTTGTATCTTTCAAATCAACACCCTCCTCACTACTCACATGTATTAATGCTTTTGATACCTCACATAAAATTTACGGTGATTTTAGGGGCTTTTTCGTAATGTCATCCTTTCCTGTTTTTGGGGCTTCCTGCTTTTATTTCTCCCTGTTATGGACGATTTAATAAAGTACTGTGATAAATATGATTATTGTCCTTCCTGAGATGGGCCGATGCACTTTCATGGTGGGTTGGTAGTCCTTAAACTTCTGTACGCGCCTATGTTGATACAAATGTTGTTACTAATAGTGATACTCCGTTGATTTTTGTTGGGCACTTTTAAGTCGTTGTGATATTTTAAGTTTTTACTTTCTATATCAGGTCGGTCCTGGGTTAGACCTATTCATTCACTAAAATTATTATTTGGTGCCTTTTTAATGTTTTAATTCCGTACACAGAGGACAGTCGCACACAGAACTAACAGAGATAACAGATATAATTCGCAAATGGTCTGACTATTGTCGGAGGGCTCGTAATTTTTTTTTCAAATAAACAATGGAAGACTTTCAGCAGTGGTTGATAATACCGTAGCTAGGTCTTTGTCTGATGGTTGGAGTCCGTCACACGAAAAACTCTGAGAAGCTTGTTGGAGTAGATTAAACGTGGGTATGTGAAAATATGTATAAAGAAAAGACAGAGAAGATAAAATTATGCACAAATAGCCTACCTGTGGTTCTAAGGCTCATAATTTTTGCCATGTAAGTAACAAAAGATGCTAAATAGTAGCAAATAATATCACATCTAGCTTATTATCTGACAAGTCCCTCACAATAAAAGACAAGAGACTTAAGCAAAACTTATAAAAAAAAATTATGCAAATGAAAATCTGCATAACCAACAAGCAAAAAAAATACATATATAATACGAAAATATCCCAGCTGTCCTGAAGGCTCATAATTTTTACCAAATAGGTAACGAAAGGCGTTAGATAGTAGCAGATAAAACAACAGTTGGATGACGGTTGCAGTCGCCCGACATAGGAAATAAAGATAGGTTAGATGTGGGCGATTAAATGAAATCCGCTTAAACAAAAAACAGAGAAAACCAAAATAATACACAAATAGCTTTGTCGTAATGTTTATAAATTTTGCAAATATAATTTTTGCCAAATAGACAACGGAAGAAGCTAGATAGTGGTTCATAATCCCCCAGCAAGCTCATTATGTGAGGTACTGAAGCCATACAACAGATTACTATGCGAACCTGTGTCTTTTGATGCATAGGAACATGAAAAGTGATTTATTCCGTATATACAACAAACAGAGAAAAAAACACACAAATAGCCGAACTGTTGTCGAAAGGCTCATAATTTTTGCCAAATAAGTAACAAAGATCTTAAATAATCGCTGATAGTACCGCAGATATCTCACTTTACTACTTAGGTCCTGAACATCCTCGTGGGACGTTTTAGGGCCACTCCTCTTTCTTGCTCATGCGTAAGGGCTTGATACATTGCTATGTCTAGTGCGATACGTGATAACTGGGCTATCTTGACTTTTTCGAAGTGTAAATTCTCCATTAATCGTTTTCGTGGTCTGCCTCGGGGACGAAGGCCATGGAGGGATCCTTTGAGGGTGATTTTAGGGATGCGGCTTGGCTCCATTCGCTTGACGTGGCCAAACCAGCGCAGTTGTTGTTTCGTGATTTTACGGAGAATGGTTTCAGTGGACTGGAGCCTTTGACGTACTTCCAAATTTGTGATTCGGTCAGTGTATTTGATTCTAGCAATGCGCCAGAGGCATCTCATCTCAAAATCTAGTAGTTTTTTCTCGTCTTCAGTTTTCAGGGTCGATGTTTTGCATCCATAAATAACTATGGGGAGTAATAAACTGTTGAATAGGCGCAACTTGAGTTTTTTGGATAGGTGGATACTTTTACAAAGATTGGCTAGTCTTTGGAAGCTGGAGCTGGTAAGTGCAAGTCGATGTTTCACGTCAGAGCTATTACAATTATCTGAGGAGATTTGGTTACCAAGGTAAAGGAAGTGGTCAATCGTTTCAACCTGTCTTCCACCTATAGTGATAATGGGCGGGTTGCCCAGTTCACGACTCGTACTTACCATGACTTTGGTCATGCTGGCATTGATCTCCATCCCAAACGGTTTTGTGGTATTGTAGAGTCTATCAGCTTGTGCCTGCAGTTCTTGTGTAGTGTTTGCTAGCACATCAATATCATCAGCGCAGACAAGATTGTCTATTATCAGCCCTCCTATTGTTGCGCCGTATTCCGACTGCATCAGTGACAGAACGGCATTTAGAAAGAGGTTGAAGAGATGTGGTGATAAGATGCAACCCGGAGAACTCCTGACGAAGTTGTGAACTCTTCTGACAACCCATCAGTGGTTATTACTTGGCCTCGGAACTGGTCTTACAGACTCTTGATTATTTGGACTATCTCAAAAGGGATCCTTTAGTGAAGGAGAATATGTCAGAGTCCTTCGCGCCATATCAGGTCAAATGCCTGACGGAAATCAACGAATAGTTGGTAGAGTTCTTGGTTGAATTCAATGTACCGTTCCTTTAGCTGTCTAACTACAAATATCTGAGCGATTGTTGACCTCCCAGGGCGGAAGCTGACCTGATATTCTCCAATTAGCAAAGGCAGTTATTGCTTGTAAGCGTCAGAGTAGGACTTTTGTCAGGACACGTGACTGGTGGCTCGTGAGGCTGATAGGGCGATAGTTTCCGCACTCTTTTTTTACCCCTTTTTGTGAATGGGTACAACGGCCGCCTTGCACCACTGACAAGGTACTTGGCCGGTTTCCCACACCACAGATGCAATGGCATGGTGCAGATCAGTTACATCATCTGATCTGACGTTAATAAGATCAGCTGTGACTCCATCTGGACCAGGGGTTTTTCTATGTTTGAGTGACCTGATTGCTGACTCGGTTTCTGACTTGAGTTGCGGTGGTGGTTTGAGCTCTTGGTCGGGTATGGGGAAGCGGGTTAGTATTTCAGGATTAGCAGCTACAGGGGGATTCAATTCATCGTTGAAGTATTCTTTCCATCTTTCTAGTTTCATCTTTGAATCGCTAATCTCATTTCCGTCTCTGTCCAGGATCACTGACGTTTGCGGCTCTTTTTTTTTTTGCTTAACTCGCGTACTATTCTGAAAACTACTCCGCTGTTACCCCTCTTGAACAGTACTTCGCAGTCTTCGCATTTCTTCCACAGGTGGTTACGTAGTGCCTTTCTGATCTCTTGCTCTACTCTTCTCTTGAGGAGCTTGTAAGTGTCCCAGCTGTGGCGGTCGGATTTATTGCAGAAAATTTACTTATCCTTGCATTGCACAATGATCTCATCTGTGATCAATGGTTTTTCATTGGGAGTTTTTTTCCGAAGACGTTCTTCGCTGTCTCTATGATTGCTGATGTGGTCTGCTCGGCCAGGGAGTCTATCTCATCAGCGATGGTCAAGGGAGAGTGATTTTCCAGGATCTCTCGGAATTTTTCAGATAGAGTGGAAGTGTAGGTCTGCCTTTTTTCGGGATCATTCAGCAGATCCACCCTGAATCTTGGGATTTTTTTTGCTTTTTGCAATTTTCTCATTCTTAGCTTTAACCTTGACATCAGGAGAGTGTGGTCAGAGTCAAAGTCTGCTCCAGGTAATGCTACTCTGTCTAAACGAAGGACATTCAGTGCTTTGATATCAGCATATAATCGATCATGTTCTCGGTTTTACTGTCTGGGGATCTCCAGGTTACTTTACGTCGATGGCGGTATTTGAACATTTTGTTCGTTGCGAATAACTCGTTTTCTCCACAGAAGTTAAGCAATCATTCGCCTCTCGCATTGAATTTTCCGTGACCAAATGTCCCCATTATATCAGACCAACCGGTATTATCCGTACCTACTATAGTGTTAAAGTCCCCCATAGCAATCAGCGCGTCTTTCTTATGAATTTGGTCGAAGACACTTTGTAGTGTGAAATGGAATTCATCGCATTCTTTCTCACTTCTGGTGGAGTCTAGGGCATAGACTTGGATGACAATGATATTCGTGGCAGCTCCCTTCAGTCGTAAGACGGCTATTCTTTCTTAGACTGGGGTGAAAGAGATTGGAGATTTTTTGGCAGTTGGTAATACGAAGAATCCTACACCTTGTCGATGAACTCCGTCCCTGCGGCCAGAAAAAAGAGGGAGGCTTCAGAGAGGTTTTTATCACTCGTTCGGGCTAGGTGAGTCTCAGAGAGGGCGATAACATCCCAATTGTACTTCTATGGTTCTCTAAATACAAGATCTAGTTTTCCCGGTTTGGCAAGTGTTCGGATGTTTAGCGTGCCAAAGTGTAGGGTGGTTTTTGTCAGAATTGAACAACCGTGTGGATTTTCCCCCTGGTTGGGGGTCGTCCTAGACCAAGGATCGCCGATTGCCCCGGACACGGTAGTTTCGTCGGTTACCCCGGACGCGGTAGCATGTAAAATCGTATTATCATCATTCAAAATTGGTTGTCCGTTGGTTACCCCGGACGCGATAGCAGATGTTCGCATAATATTGCGCCCTTATTTTATGATTTCAAGAGAGGTGGTTTCTTGGCTAAATGGGTGGTGGCAGCAAGCCACTCCTCTCCTCTACCTTGCAGAGGCCGTTGTTGGTGATCCGGATCTTCTGCCCTTCCGCAGTTGTTCTCCTATAGGGGATCCTTCCACGATGGTGTTCTGCTTCACCATGCAATTTACCCACTGCTGGGAGAAGACGTGTAACTGACTGGACGTGTCCACACGCCGGTGGGCCCTGCTGAGTGTACATTTGAGGGGCCGTCTTCCTCCTCCGCCTGTATTTACTGCCCCCTGGCGAGGATGACCAGTTTCAATTAAGGACCCCCAGAGACTGGGTCCCCCTGGGTCCGCACCTCCTACTCAATTGAGGTACCCTACGTATCTGTAGGCTTTTCCCCTATCCGCCACCTGGGGACGCGCTGAGTGGCCTGGGGGAGGCCTCTGCTGAGAAGATGACTCAGTGACTCAGATGACTCAGTGACTCAGCAAGGTTGAATTCACTCATTTAGGAAGAAACAGGAAGTTAGATGGGGCCGGCTCAGCCCCATCAACTGTTTAAGCGTAGACAAGTGAAAATCTGCCTGAAGAACAAACAGGGAGAAAAAAAAAGAATAATGCACAAACAAACAAGGTCTTGTCGAAGAGCTCTTAATATCAGAAACCACACCGGTTCCAATAAAAGCCAAACAGTTGTTTAAAAAATAAAGGAAAAGTTATAATAACAATCAAAAATCATACATCGAAGGTAACGAAATTTCTCCATAAAGATAGATCATTACCTCGTAAACTAACAAGAGGATTGAAGGGTGCCCAAGGGTACTGGAGGAAAAAGCAAACACATTCTGTCTTGGTGAAATTATACAGAGTATAAGTCTTCCAGCAAGACTGTTGAAAATCTTGAACAACCTGTTCAGTGTCATCGAACAAGTAGCCAACACAATCAGTTCATTAACATAACTTAAATTGTTTGTGAAAAAAGAACCAATATGACAGCCAAGCCCACTAGCAGTAAGGTATTTATTAAGATCATTACTATATATTAAAACAAGGGCAACAAATACACGTTTAGGTGTAAAAGTGTTTCTGGACCTGAATTTGAACGCAGTTTTACTAACTCTTAATTTTTTTAAAACCTGTTAGGTAGTCCAAAGAATAGGAGTAACTTATGAGAGTGGATACTGGTGCTAGTGACGTCAAAAAACAATTGACGCCATCTAGTGTTTGTTGTCTCTTGGTATTTTTTCCTGCTTTGTAATTGTTTTTTTCTGTCATGAACTGAGATGAGACACCTATTACTACTCTAATTTTACCAACTACACCAATTAAATTTTTGGAGATTGGGGGTAGGAAGAGGGAAGGGGGAGGGGGGAGGAAGAGGGAAGGGGGGAGGATGGTTAGAGTGTGACAATGTAAATTGTTTTCTTGAATTTTTTTTCCTTACCTTCTTTCTTTCTTTTTTTTTGAAAAAATAAGAATTTATTAATAATTATTACTGTTTTTATTTATTTTTGATTAAAGAGCGGTTAGAAGATACAGCCACCAACAGGATTTTTCTTTAATCTTAATGTGGTTGTCTAGTTATTTCTGATGTTTGTTGAATGTTTTTTTTTTTGGTAAAATAAAAATGTCTATGTCTATGTCTAAATCAATCATTTTTATTATTATAGTGAAAACACATGCAAAGACACGCCAAACGTTAGATGATGTTGGTGTTTTTTTTTGTTGACACTAGTGGCAGCTTCCACTGTTGCAAGTTACCCATACTCTAGTCTTTGAGCTAGAGGGATTGAAAAACTGAAAAAAAAAACTAATAATTACCGGGAAAAGCTTTAGCATTTTCGGAAAAGCTTTAGATACACGATGAAGAGGATAACGCAACCAGGTAATTTTAAAGGCAATGGATTGTAGAAAAAAAAATAAATGAATATTTTGGCTAAATGTCTAATAGCCGTCCTCAGAAAAACAAAAAGTAGAATACAGATTTTTGGTTTGAGTTTTAATTTTCTCGTGTTTTGTTACGTATTGAATTTTATCTTTAGTCTGGTTTCTGTTTTGCTGAGGACTTTTTAACCGAAATGTTAAAAATTTCCTCATTACGTTATCCTCTATTATTAAAATGATGAAAAGGTAATATTCTTTCCGTTATTATTTACATTATTTAAATGCTTAGAACGGTGGCGGTTCTGGCTTCTCTTGCGCCCTGGGTAGAATCTTGACTAGCACCCTCCATCTTGTCTCCTACAAATAATAACAAAATTTTCATGTATTAACAAAACTGTTTGCATCTATTAACTGTGCCTTTTACTTTATTTTAATAAAAATAAATAATTCGAAAATAAAAAATTATAATAAGCGTTAGATTATTTATTTGAAATTTTACGCCCCTAAAATTTCTGCGCCTGGGGCAAGGGCCTCTGTCCCTCCTATAAAACCGCCTCTGGCTTAGAATGAATCTTCATCTGGATTTGAACACATTGCGAATTTTCTTCTGTGATTTTAAGTGTCCTGGCGAAAAAAAATGCTTTTAGGCAAGCATTCAAATCGGTTCCACTTTGCTTCTGAGTTGAAAAATTCATCCTGTCAAATTTGTGACTGTCAAAATTGTGGTTAGAGTAGGTAGAAGCTTCTGTTCTATCCTCTGGCAGGAATGTGTTATTAGTGTAGGTAGAAATGTGTCATAGAAATTTTTGATGAAGACTTCAGAAAACTACACTTGTCAAAATGATACACAAGACAGAATCAGCAAAAAGGAGTTACTAGACAATTTTCACTTGAGACAATTTACTTTTTTTAGTAAGACTTCTCAGAAGCTTTCTCATCATAGGCAGCGCAATAGCGCTGCCTAAATAAAGAGCGATGTGGGTACAAGGTATTATTTTTTTCAGACCAGGGCACTTCATATAGAAGGAGTTGTCGTAGAAACTCCAAAAGAGGCTCACTCCATTGCGAATTGAAAGTTCTAAAGCCCATTACAATAGTCGAAAGTGACTAGAGGGCGACCCCACCCCGTGCCCATCCTTTCCCCAAACACATTCAATCAAAGTTTTGATACATCTAATTTGTTCATCGTAGTTTAAAGGTCTTGTACTTATGTTTAAGAGGAAGTCATCCCCCTTACGGCCCTCTCGGCGAGAGTTAAGTTATACCTCGGGAGGTTTTATTGGGTTTTTATGGAAAGGGTACTCGTAAAAACCTCGGGGGAGGGCTTATTAGATTGGGAATCAGGAGTTCTAGTGCTTTTTTTAAGAGTTAGAGTGATCGCAGGGCAGCTAGCCCCCCTCTTTCACGTCCCTATTTTCCCCAAATGCATCTGATAGAAATTTTGAGATAGGTATTTGTTAAAAAAAAACAGTCCAAAGATAACATAACAAGACCCTCAGGGTTAACAAACCCCCACCCCATAGTCTAGGGGCAATTGTTTTAAGTTATGCCCCGGGGATATATAAGGTTTTTATGGAAGAGTTGGGCGTGTAAACTTTACATGGGGCTCTTTTGATTGGAAATGTAAATTTCTAGTTCCCTTTTCTAGTGCCCTTTTTAAGAGTCAAAAGTGAATGGAGGGCAACCAGCCCCCCCCCCCTGAAAAAATGACCTTGGACTTCCATTTTAATATGCATACACTGATATTTAATCCTTAAAATTGTTATATTTTTATTTACTAAAGTCAAAAAAGCGAAAGCATTTAAAATGTTTTTGTATTTGGTAAAGTCTAAAATATGTTTTGGTCTTGAGAAGGAATGGGGGATATCAGCCTTACTAAAGTTAATTTTTGCTCGTTTTGAGTTTGACTCGATTATTTATTGTAATTTCTGTTCATTTTGGGTTTTATTTATTGTAATTTCTGTTCATTTTGATTTTTATTTATTTATTGACGATGATTTGATGCAGTTTTGCGCTTGGAAGATTATTTGACTTTATTTCTGCTCATTTTTTGCTTGATAGAGCTCTTTAATTTTCTTTGAAAATAGCTTATTTTGTGGACAAAGTTTTTTTGGATTAATTATTTCAGATGCTAAACTGTTGCATAAAGCGTCGGAAGCAGCGAGAAGAAGAGCTGCTATCAGAGACAAAAGCGAGCAAAATGGAAAGAAAGTCAGTGGATAGTGACGAGGAATTCTACGATGCAATGGAAGATCAAGATATACTGAAAGCAGAAGGAAGAAAAGAGAAACATATGAAATTAAAATTATTGAAGACGCAGGAGCCTTTATTTGTCCCATTTACTCAGGTACTTTCCTTTCTTTGTGTAGCGATATAACCATGATAAATAATAGAGAATAATAGTTAGTGGTAATCGTAGTAGCGGGATAACTCTACATAACTAGCAGAATATTTTATTTTTCTATATAGCAATAATAGTAGCAGTGATAATAAACATTAAATGGTATTTAAAAGTATTGGTAATGATTAATCACCTGCAGTTTAACTTTGATAAATAGTGGTGATTCTAGCAATGATAAAAATGTAGTGATAATGCGAGCCTAAACCTTTTAAACTAAATTTTAAACCTTTTATTTTAAATATTGAAAAAATGCGTATCGTCACTTTACATCTAGGACACGTTGATTAAAGGAACTCTCTTAAATTTAATGATAGTGATTGATGGTGATTTAAATAGTAGTGACTTTGATAAATAATAGTGATTCAATATTAATGATAAACTAGTGATAATCATAGTAGCGGTGATAGGTAGTAACTAACAACTCTACACACATAGCAAAGTAGTTAACAACTCTACACACATAGCAGAGCAATTTTATTTTACTAAATAATAATTATAGCAGCAGTAATGATAAATAGTAAATAGTAGCAAGAGTGTTAGTAATTATGTATCACATCTCTACTTTTTTAGTCCTATAGACTGTACCTTTATAGGCATATAGCCTATAAAGTCCATAACCTACACTTCTATAGAAGAAGTATAGATTGTAAAACTTTATTTTATAAGTGTTTGTATGTAAGAGCGGGTGAAGAAATTTTGGCTCATTCTCAACCAGCGAACATGACACATACAGCTGTCACAAAAGAAACATTGAGTTCAGAGCTGCATGCCCCCAAACTTTAAGATTGCCCCATATATTTTCTGCTTATTGTTAAAATGTCTAAATTTATATTATTATTATTACATTATTATTATTCACAAAATGAATAACTTTGCAGGAATAAGGTTTATTGCAAACTTGAAACATTGCAAACTTAAAATACATTGCAAAAAACTTAAAACAGATATATTAGCTTTTTGTGTTATAATTAAACAAATTATGGTGAAAAATATAAGAATCACAAAATATGGTGAAATAGTAAAGATAGTAAAGTAATGATAAATAGTAAATAGTAGCAAGAGTGTTAGTAATGATGCATCACATCTATATTTTTTCTTTTTTTTAGTACTATAGACTATACCTATATAGGTATAGTCTATAGTAAAAAGTCTATAGAAAAAGTATAGATTATAAAGCTTTATTTATAAGTGTTTATATTTAAGAGCAGATGAAGAAACATCGGCTCATTCTCAACCATCGAACATGACACATGCAGCTGTCATAAGAGAAACATTGATTTCAGAGTTGCAGGCCCCCAAGCTTTAAGATTGCCCCCTATATTTTCTGCTTATTGTTTAAATTTCTAAATTTATATCATTATTACATTATTATTATTCACTAAATAAATAACTTTGCAGGAATAAGGTGTTCGCTCCTGTTGTCTTTTCTTAAGGAAAAGAATACCCCTTCTTCCTTTAAAATGCGCTTCTCCTCATGGACATCATCACTCCATTACCACCAAATCGGACAATTTAATTATTACTCTACTAAGAACAACCCCTTCCCCTTCCAACAACCTCCCACCACCCCTTCTTGACCTTCTGCTGTCAAAGAGGGCTTGACGTGCCAAGTTGCAGTTGCAATTGAATTCATCATTTCCTATAAAATGCATTGCAAAAAACTTAAAACAAATATATAAGCATTTTGTGTTATAATTAAAAAAAATATGATGAAAAATATAAGAACGAAATTTAAAACTTAAAACGAAAAAAAAAATTGTTGCTTTTAAGCTGATGCAACCTTGATGTAATGGCTCAGGGTTGCATCTTGCGTTTTCATACCTCTGAGATAATTGCCTAAAGCTGTTTGCTAAGCTGTTATCAAAGGCAAACTCAGAGTAATGTTTATTTCAATCATACTTTGGGCATCATAAGTAGTAATCAACATTATACTTTGCGTGCGTATATAGCAATTTCTATGTTATTTGCGTACTGCCATGGCAATTTCGACATTATTCTATAGAAGCTTGACACCTTTTCAAAGAGAGTGAGAGCTCCTTCACATGGCCTAATACTTTGGGTAGACTATGCTCCATCTTGTGTTAGTTACATAACATGTTATGAAGGACAATACAAAACCTACCAGACAAGTTTCCGGGCCAACCAGACATGTTTCTGGGCCAAGCAGACAGGTTTCTGGTGGGTATAGAATTTGAGAGTTGATAAAGTGAAATTATGTCACTATTCTAGTTTTTCTAAACCAGAATTGCCTATAACTTAATATATTCAAATATTTTTTGATAACTTGATAGGTGATTTGAATAAAAGGAATTCAAATATTTTGCCTATGAAATAGAAGCTAACTCAATTTGCGAAGAGGTATTCCATTTGCACAACTCTGATCTGATTGAATTGTCGCCCGACAATGAGATGTAATCACTGCTAAGCCTTTTGTTATTGCGAGAGGATTACCCAATTCACTTCTTAGTGTTAACTGACAGAGTTCCAAATACGAACATTTTGAAAAGCAGACAGTGTTTTTTTTGTTTAGCGTTTGCAAAAAAGGGGTAATTAGTGATTGTAAAAATTTTCAATGCTTTTTAAATCATAAATGTTTCATTAACCTATGCAAAAAAAGGGGTAATGATATTTGTGAATTCGAGAAGATACGATGATAGTTTACTGTATAAATGCACAAGTGATGTTTTGGAGAGTATTGTCAATTTAAAATAGTTTAGAAATAAAAAAAAATTAACAAGAAATGGCTGAAAAGTGTTTTGAGGGAGATGGGTTGCATGGAGGGTTGAATTGCACGGGGGTTCAGTTACATGCGGATTCAGTTACACGAGGATTAGTTAAATGCGGTTGAGTTGCATAGTCTCGTTGGAAAAATTGGAGTTTATAATTAAACAGTTCTATTAAGAGTTATTGCTATGGAAATGGCTCATTTTTGAATCGAAACTATGCTTTTCTGATTGAAGATACACATTTGAATCAGAAAATGTGAAAATGTACACAATTGAAATGGAGAAGTGTGTTTTGACGATATTTTCTATAATTTCGTCTGAAAAATAGGAGTTCATGCTTAAAAAGTTCTATTAAGAGCTATTTTTATGGAAATGGTTCATTTTTGAACCAAAACTACACTTTTCTGACTGAAAATATACATTATAATCAGAGAATTGTGTATTGATAATATTTTCTATAGTCTCGCTGGAAAAAATTGGAGTTCATACTTAAAAAGTTCTATTAAGAGCTATTGCTATGGAAATGGTTCATTTTTGAATCGAAACTATGCTTTTCTGACTGAAGATACACATTTGAATCAGAAAAAGTGAAAATGTACACAACTGAAACAGAGAAGTGTGTTTTGACTGTATTTTCTATAATTTCGTCTGAAAAATAGGAGTTCACACTTAAAAAGTTCTATGAAGAGCTATTTTTATGGAAATGGTTCATTTTTGAATCAAAACTACGCTTTTCTGACTGAAGATACACATTTGAATCAGAAAAAGTGAAAATGTACACAACTGAAACAGAGAATGTGTGTTTTGAATGTATTTTCTATAATTTCGTCTGAAAAATAGGAGTTCACACTTAAGAAGTTCTATTAAGAGCTATTTTTATGGAAATGGTTCATATTTGAACCAAAACTACGCTTTTCTGACTGAAGATATACATTACAATCAGAGAAATGTGTTTTGATAGTATTTTCTATATTCTCATTGGAAAAAATTGGATTTCATACTTAAACAGTTCTATTAAGAGCTATTGCTAGGGAAATGGCTCATTTTTGAATCGGAACTACGCTTTTCTGACTGAAGATACACATTTGAATCAGAAAAAGCGAAAATGTACACATCTGAAACAGAGAAGTGTGTTTTGACCATATTTTCTATAATTTCATCTGAAAAATAGGAGTTCACACTTAAAAAAGTTCTATTAAGAGCTATTTTTATGGAAATGGTTCATTTTTGAGCCAAAACTACGCTTTTCTGACTGAAGATATACATTATAATCAGATAAATTTGTTTTGATAGTATTTTCTATAGTCTCATTGGAAAAAATTGGAGTTCATACTTAAACAGTTCTATTAAGACCTTTCTTAGTCATATGTTTATCCAAACTTTCTAGGGCGGGGGTAAGTATTTAGTTTAAATAGTTCTAGGAGGAATTGAGTTTTGTGGCTGGTGTGGAAAAATGGTACTTGTTAAATATTCGGGTAAACATACGACTAAGAAACGCTTCACTATAAATAAGGCTATTGTGTTGTTTCTGAACTTTCTAAGTCGGGAGGTAACTATGTAGTTTAAATAATTCTGGGAGGATTTGAGTTTTATGAATGGTATGGAAAAATGGTACTTGTTAAATATTCGGGTAAACATACGACTAAGAAACGCTTCACTATAAATAAAACTATCGTGTTTTTACGAACTTTCTAGGACGGGGGGGGGGGTAACTATTTAGTTTAAATAATTCTAGGAGGAATTGAGAATTTATGGATGGTATGGAAAAATGGTACTTGTTAAATATTCGGGTAAACATACGACTAAGAAACGCTTCACTATAAATAAAGCTATCGTGTTTTTTTCCGAACTTTATAGGCGGGCGTAACTATTTAGTTAAATAATTCTAGGAGGAATTGAGTTTTGTGGCTGGTATGGAAAAATGGTGCTTGTTAAATATTCGGGTAAACATACGACTAAGAAACGCTTCACTATAAATAAGGCTATTGTGTTTTTTCTGAATTTTCTAGGGCGGGGGGTAAGTATTTAGTTTAAATAATTCTAGGAGGAATTGATTTTTGTGGGTGATACGGAAAAATGGAGAATACGGGAAAATACGGAGAAATTTCTGTATTGTGTATCCAAGAGGTGACTTCAAGAAAGAATTTGTTACTTACTTACTTACAATTTTTTTCATGGTTTCTTAAATGAAGTTTCTGCTTTGTGTATCAAAGAGCTGACTTCAGGAAAGAGTTTGTTACTTGTTTACAATAGAACTATTCTAAAGAACAAAGACGGGTTAAGCTTAAAGATATTCATTGCTTAAACGTATTAACAGATTTTTTTTTTAGAAAAAAACACAACAACAAATGTTTACATAAAAATAGTACTTAGAGTTCACTCTTAAACATCCACAAACGATGGTCCCATGATATAGAATAGTTTTTACCATGTCTTATGGATTTATCACGATCAGGTATGTTCTTAGGTATCCACTGTACGAAGAACCTAACCTCGTCTTCAGGACGGTGATAACCCCCCTCAAATTTAGGACACTTAAACTCTTCTAGATTGAAAAGTGGAATCCTAGGGTCACACTTTCGAATTAAAACTTTATCTGTAGGTACATTGCCCTTTACGTAGAGCGCTTCAACCCCGAAAAAGCTGCAAATTTCACTGACTTCCTCCTGAACATTTCTCAGTTCCTGACCAGCGTTATTAAGTGGTGTAATCACTATGGTCGAATCCCAGTCTATTTATACGACGTAATGTACTACTCCACAATCTTTTATCATGCTCAAACATATTATAGTTCCCTATCCAATTATAACATTCAAATTCTTCGAGTTCCATAGACAATAATAAAAATGCATATTCAAATATAACACCACAAGATGATTTTTTCAAAATGATAAATTCTGTGTCATACAGTCCTATCATCTTGGAAGTTATTAATGTAGTTGTTAAGTAGAAAAATGCTTCATCAAACTTTTATATCTTCGCTCAAGGTTGAATGGAGTTATGGCTAGGGCAATGAGTCCTAAAACCATCTGAATTCATTGCGAGGAGGAGTCATAAAACCCTTGGAAGTCATTGCGGGGAGGAGTCATTGAACTCTCGGTAACTTATAAATTCTGTGTCATACAGTCCTATCATCTTGGAAGTTATTAATGTAGTTGTTAAGTAGAAAAATACTTGATCAAACTTTTATATCTTTGCTCAAAGTTGAATGGAGTTATGGCTAGGGGGATGAGTCCTAAAACCATCTGAATTCATTGGGGGGGGGGGGTCATAAAATCCTCCTGGAACCTAACACCCATGAACATCTAAAAAACTATGTCTGAAAACTCAAACAGCTAATTAAATATTCTAATTCATGATTTCTGGCACGTAAAACCACAAAATAATAAAGTTAACTTCTCAAATAATAAACCTCGGGAGTCAAACACACACGAAAACCTAAATAACCTAGGTCTGAAAATCCCCAAACAGCCAATTAAATATTCTAATTCATGATTTCAGACACGTCAAATACGAAATACTAAAGTTAACTTCTCAAATAATAAATCCCAGGAACCTAACACCCACGAAAATCTAAAAAACTAGGTCTGAAAACCCAAACAGCTAATTAACTATTCTAATTCATGATTTCAGGCACGTAAAACCACAAAATACTAAAGTTAACTTCTCAAATAATAAACCCCAGGAGTCAAACACACACACGAAAATCTAAAAAACTAGGTCTGCCCTTCCCTCTCCTGCCCCTCTGAAATGGAGGAACGAAGGACCTACTTAGTTAGAATTTTGTCATAATTTTTTGAACGAAATGTCTGTTTGTTTATCCAGCAGGTGAAAACAGTAAAGAGTTTGTTACTTACTTAGAATTTTGTCATAATTTCTTGAACGAAATGTCTTTTTGTTCATCCAGCAGGTGAATTCAAAAAAGAATTTGCTACTTACTTACAATTTTTTCATAATTTCTTTAATGAAATTTCTGTATTGTGTATCCAAGAGGTTACTTCAAGAAAGAATTTGTTACTTGCTTACAATTTTTTCATAGTTTCTTTAATGAAATTTCTGCATTGTGTCTCCAAGAGGTGACTTCAAGAAAGAACGGAGAATTAATAGTCTTTTGTTCGTCATTTTACATGAATAAACTAATTTAGTCGAGGGAATGAATCCTTATTCTAGAATTCCTATTCCTACAAGTTAAGTTGGAATAAAATAATGAGGTAATTATATTGGCTTACACTGAAAATAATTGAAAAGAAAAAATAAAACCCCGATAAATATTTACTAGTTGGTGTGACAAACACAGAGCAACGTTTGGCTAGTAGCTATAAAATACAATAAAAAAAATATCTGTCGAGGAGATATCATTAGCAATAAACTATTTCTAATGAAGCATTTCAAATCATCTGTTTACCGGGTACTAAATAACTACCATTTTTACCCCCTCAAAACTTAATTTACCCCTTACGTACCATTTATTCCGCATCAGCCACAAAACTCAATTCCTCCTAGAATTATTTAAACTAAATACTTACCCCCCGCCTCTCACAGAAACTCAGAAAGACACAGTGGCCTTATTTACAGTCGAATGTTTATCCGAACATTTAACACGTACCATTTTTCCGTACCACCCACAAAAATCAATTCCTCCTAGAATTATTTAAACTAAATACTTACCCCCCACCCTAGAAAGTTCAGAAAAAACACAATAGCCTTATTTATAGTGAAGCGTTTCTTAGTCGTATGTTTACCCGAATATTTAACAAGCACCATTTTTCCATACCAGCCACAAAGCTCAATTCCTCCTAGAATTATTTAAACTAAATAGTTACGCCCACCCTATAAAGTTCGGAAAAAACACGATAGCTTTATTTATAGTGAAGCGTTTCTTAGTCGTATGTTTATCCGAATATTTAACAAGTACCATTTTTCCATACCATCCATAAAACTCAATTCCTCCTAGAATTATTTAAACTAAATAGTTACCCCCCCCGTCCTAGAAAGTTCGGAAAAACACGATAGTTTTATTTAGAGTGAAGCGTTTCTTAGTCGTATGTTTACCCGAATATTTAACAAGTACCATTTTTCCATACCATTCATAAAACTCAATTCCTCCTAGAATTATTTAAACTAAATAGTTACCTCCTGACTTAGAAAGTTCAGAAAAAACACAATAGCCTTATTTATAGTGAAGCGTTTCTTAGTCGTATGTTTACCCGAATATTTAACAAGTACCATTTTTCCACACCAGCCACAAAACTCAATTCCTCCTAGAAATATTTAAACTAAATACTTACCCCCGCCCTAGAAAGTTCGGATAAACATATGACTAACAAAGGTCTTAATAGAACTGTTTAAGTATGAACTCCAATTTTTTCCAACGAGACTATAGAAAATACTATCAAAACAAATTTCTCTGATTATAATGTATATCTTCAGTCAGAAAAGCGTAGTTTTGGTTCAAAAATGAACCATTTTCATAAAAATAGCTCTTAATAGAACTTTTTTAAGTGTGAACTCCTATTTTTCAGATTAAATTACAGAAAATACGGTCAAAACACACTTCTCTGTTTCAGATGTGTACATTTTCACTTTTTCTGATTCAAATGTGTATCTTCAGTCAGAAAAGCGTAGTTCCGATTCAAAAATGAGCCATTTCCATAGCAATAGCTCTTAATAGAACTGTTTAAGTATGAACTTCAATTTTGTCCAATGAGAATATAGAAAATACTATCAAAACACATTCATCTGATTGTAATGTATATTTTCAGTCAGAAAAGCGTAGTTTTGGTTCAAAAATGAACCATTTCCATAAAAATAGCTCTTCATAGAACTTTTTAAGTGTGAACTCCTATTTTTCAGACGAAATTATAGAAAATACAGTCAAAACACACTTCTCTGTTTCAGTTGTGTACATTTTCACTTTTTCTGATTCAAATGTGTATCTTCAGTCAGAAAAGCGTAGTTGTGGTTCAAAAATGAACCATTTCCATAAAAATAGCTCTTGATAGAACTTTTTAAGTGTGAATTCCTATTTTTCAGACGAAATTATAGAAAATACAGTCAAAACACACTTCTCTGTTTCAACTGTTTACATTTTTACATTTTCTGATTCAAATGTGTATATTCAGTCAGAAAAGCGTAGTTGTGGTTCAAAAATGAACCATTTCCATAAAAATAGCTCTTGATAGAACTTTTTAAGTGTGAATTCCTATTTTTCAGACGAAATTATAGAAAATACAGTCAAAACACACTTCTCTGTTTCAGCTGTTTATATTTCTACTTTTTCTGATTCAAATGTGTATCTTCAGTCGGAAAAGCGTAGTTTTGGTTAAAAAATTAACCATTTCCATAAAAATAGCTCTTAATAGAACTTTTTAAGTGTGAACTCCTATTTTTCAGACGAAATTATAGAAAATACGGTCAAAACACATTTCTCTGTTTCAGTTGTGTACATTTTCACTTTTTCTGATTCAAATGTGTATCTTCAGTCAGAAAAGCATAGTTTTGGTTCAAAAATTAACCATTTCCATAAAAATAGCTTTTAATAGAACTTTTTAAGTGTGAACTCCTATTTTTCAGACGAAATTATAGAAAATACAGTCAAAACACACTTCTCTGTTTCAGTTGTGTACATTTTCACTTTTTCTGATTCAAATGTGTATCTTCAGTCAGAAAAGCATAGTTTCGATTCAAAAATGAACCATTTCCATAGCAATAGCTCTTAATAGAACTTTTTTAAGTGTGAACTCCTATTTTTCACACGAAATTATAGAAAATACAGTCAAAACACACTTCTCTGTTTCAGTTGTGTACATTTTCACTTTTTCTGATTCAAATATGTATCTTCAGTCAGAAAAGCATATTTTTGGTTCAAAAATGAACCATTTCCATAAAAATAGCTCTTGATATAACTTTTTAAGTGTGAATTCCTATTTTTCAGACGAAATTATAGAAAATACAGTCAAAACACACTTCTCTGTTTCAGCTGTGTACATTTCTACATTTTCTGATTCAAAGGTGTATCTTCAGTCAGAAAAGCGTAGTTTCGATTCAAAAATGAACCATTTCCATAGCAATAGCTCTTAATAGAACTGTTTAAGTATGAACTCCAATTTTTTCCAGCGAGACTATAGAACATATTATCAATACACAATTCTCTGATTGTAATGTATATTTTCAGTCAGAAAAGCGTAGTTTTGGTTCAAAAATGAACCATTTCCATAAAAATAGTTCTTAATAGAACTTTTTAAGCGTGAACTCCTATTTTTCAGACGAAATTATAGAAAATATCGTCAAAACACACTTCTCCGTTTCAATTGTGTACATTTTCACATTTTCTGATTCAAATGTGTATCTTCAATCAGAAAAGCATAGTTTCGATTCAAAAATGAGCCATTTCCATAGCAATAGCTCTTAATAGAACTGTTTAATTATGAACTCCAATTTTTTCCAACGAGACTATGCAACTCAACCGCATTTAACTAATCCTCGTGTAACTGAATCCGCATGTAACTAAACCCCCGTGCAATTCAACCCTCCATGCAACCCAATTCTCTGATTGTAATGTATATTTTCAGTCAGAAAAGCGTAGTTTTTGTTCAAAAATGAACCATTTCCGTGAAAAATAGCTCTTAATAGAACTTTTTTAAGCGTGAACTCCTATTTTTCAGAAAAAATTATAGAAAATACGGTCAAAAGACACTTCTCTGTTTCAATTGTGTACATTTTCACTTTTTCTGATTCAAATGTGTGTCTTCAGTCAGAAAAGCGTAGTTTCGGTTCAAAAATGAACCATTTTCATAAAAATAGCTCTTAATATAACTTTTTAAGTGTGAACTCCTATTTTTCAGACGAAATTATAGAAAATACAGTCAAAACACACTTCTCTGTTTCAGTTGTGTACATTTCCACTTTTTCTGATTCAAATGTGTATCTTCAGTCGGAAAAGCGTAATTTTGGTTAAAAAATTAACCATTTCCATAAAAATAGCTCTTAATAGAACTTTTTTAAGTGTGAACTCCTATTTTTTATACTAAATTATAGAAAATACGGTCAAAACACACTTCTCTGTTTCAGATGTGTACAGTTTCACATTTTCTGATTCATATATGTAGATTTAGTCGGAAAAGCATGGTTTTGGTTCAAAATTAATAATTTCAATACAAATTGCTCTTAATAGAACTTTTTTAAGCGTGAGTTTCAATTTTTAAGATGAAATTATAGAAAATAGGGTCAAAACACACTTCTCTGTTTCATATGTGTACAATGTCACATTGTCTGATTCATATATGTAGATTTAGTCGGAAAAGCATGGTTTTTGTTCAAAATTAATAATTTCAATAAAAATAGATTTTAATATAACTTTTTAAGCGTGAGCTCCTATTTTTAAGACGAAAATATAGAAAATATAGTCAAAACACACTTCTCTGTTTAAGTTGTGTACATTTTCACTTTTTCTGATTCAAATGTTTATCTTCAGTCAGAAAAGTGTAGTTTTGATTCAAAAATGAACCATTTCCATAAAAATAGCTCTTAATAGAACTTTTTAAGTGTGAACTCCTATTTTTCAGACGAAATTATAGAAAATACAGTCAAAACACACTTCTCTGTTTCACTTGTGTACATTTTCACTTTTTCTGATTCAAATGTGTATCTTCAGTCAGAAAAGCATAGTTTCGATTCAAAAATGAACCATTTCCATAGCAATAGCTCTTAATAGAACTGTTTAAGTATGAACTCCAATTTTTTCCAGCGAGACTATAGAACATATTATCAATACACAATTCTCTGATTGTAATGTATATTTTCAGTCAGAAAAGCGTAGTTTTGGTTCAAAAATGAACCATTTCCATAAAAATAGTTCTTAATAGAACTTTTTAAGCGTGAACTCCTATTTTTCAGACGAAATTATAGAAAATATCGTCAAAACACACTTCTCCGTTTCAATTGTGTACATTTTCACATTTTCTGATTCAAATGTGTATCTTCAATCAGAAAAGCATAGTTTCGATTCAAAAATGAGCCATTTCCATAGCAATAGCTCTTAATAGAACTGTTTAATTATGAACTCCAATTTTTTCCAACGAGACTATGCAACTCAACCGCATTTAACTAATCCTCGTGTAACTGAATCCGCATGTAACTAAACCCTCGTGCAATTCAACCCACCATGCAACCCATCTCCCTCAAAACACTTTTCAGCCATTTCTTGTTAATTTTTTTTTTTATTTCTAAACTATTTTAAATTGACAATACTCTCCAAAACATCACTTGTGTATTATACAGTACACAATCACCCCATCTCCTCCAATTCGCAAATCTTATTACCCCTTTTTTCCGTGCCTCCGTGCTTCCACACGTCTGGCAAAAGTAAGACACAATCTTGCCCTCTCCTCCTCCTTAAATAATTCCTCCTTATGGAGTAGTCAGGAGGTGATGAATACCAGGTCTCCGTTTTTTGGTGCCACTTTCGTAGGATATTATACCCCCTTCAAGAAGACCTCGCAAAATACTGTGTAACGATAGTTAACTACTTAAAGCTGACTCGAGAGTTGTCGTATCACTGACTACAGAACAAAGTCTGTATTGTGACTGTCAAAAAAATTTTAACGGTAAGTTCGTTTTACACAAAAAGGGAAGAATCACAGAAGCTTTGATCTGAAAAATGCATGATAGTAAAAGGTAGTACTTACCAAAGTCTTTATTTTACTAGAGTCTAAATTAAAAATAAATAATTAAAAATAAAATATAAATGATTAAAAATAAAAATTAAAAATTTTTATTTAAAATAATTAAAAATAAATGAGGGGAAGGTGTTATGGAACAGTCAGGTGATAAGGAATACTAGGTTTTCGGCTCTTTTTGGCGCTGCTTCCATGTTACAAAACCATGGACTCCTCAATCAGATCTCTCAAAATACTGCGTATCAATAGTTGACTGCTCATCCTTGTCGCGTCGCCCACTACAGGAAAAACAAATGTCTGCAAATATCAATAGTTTTTGCGGGTAGGTTAGTTTTTATGCAGAGGAGAGAGCATCAGAGAAGCTTTGGTTAAAAACTTATGAGTTATATATGTTACACTTGTATTTTGTATCAGTTTTGTTAAGAAGATTTCATATAAATGAATCGCCATTATTGCCAGTGCTAATAGCTGTGTGATGAAACTTCTGTTTTTTGTGTTTTTTTTTGTTTTTTTTTTTAAGAAGAAGAAGATTTTATTTGAATAAATCAACATAACAAAAAAACATATACCCCCAACAGAGAGCAAAGCTCGTAAAATTGGGTATTAATAATAATAATAATAATAAAAAAAAAAAAAAAAAAAAAAACAAACAAACAAACAAACAAAACAAAAAAAACATTTCCTCATCATAACAAAAGAGAGAAAGAAAAAAAACCTGGTTAAAGAAAAAAACATAACAAACATAAAGAAAACAAACGCTGGACAAGTGGGGCATGGAAGGCTATCCCAACATGGGTAACAAATATAAACAAAAAAAAAATAATAATAATAAAAAAATTTCTATTCCACCATCACAGGTCAATACATAATTTTAATATTTTCTTCCTTAGAACTGATATTTGCCGAAATGACTCAATTTGAATTCTATCTGTCAGCCTATATTTATTTGAAATAAATGGTATTTGGTATCTAATTGAAAATCTAGATCTTTCACAATTAACAAAGGGAATTCGATATGTTCCAGAACACCTAAGAGCCAAAGGAGGGGGCAGAATCAACAGAGATTTTTCATAAAAATAACTACTAGGATCTTGTATTTTAAAATGCCATATTGATATATTAAGTTCTCTTATATGTTTCAGATCTAATAAATTCAAGAAAAGAAATAATGTTTCAGTTTCCGATGCATCTCTAAGTGTTGATGGACGATGTAAAAAATTTCCAAGTATTCTCGCTGCTTTATTTTGAAGGATCTGTAGGGGTTTTATATGCGTCCAAAAAGTATTTAAATAAATAATTGTGCAATAATTTAAATAAGGAGCAATCAAAGAATGATAAATTATTTTTAAAATTGAAAATGGAAAAACATGTTGCAAACGATACATAGACCCAATATTTTGCGAAAGTTTCACCCTTAAATGATCAATATGAGTTTGAAATGACAAAAGGGGATCAATAAAAACTCCTAAATAACGATATGATTGAACTCTACGTATTTTATGCTCACCAACTTGAAGCTCCTGACATGAAATTTTTTTAGTAGCACGTTTTGAATGACCAAAAACCATAAATTCAGTCTTCTTAAAATTCGGTACTAAATAATTAGAAACAAACCATCGATTAACTGAACTAACAGTGTTAAAAAGATTTTTAATAATTTTATATGAATCCTTCGCTTTAACAGAAACAGCTGTGAAATATGAAAATAAAATTGAAATACAATTATTTCCCTGCAAACATCGTGGGATATCATTAATATAAATAAAAAATAAAAGCGGACCTAATACCGATCCTTGTGGGACACCAATATCTTCAAGATCATTTAAACTAGACAAATGTCCATCAACATCTACCACGATTTTACGTCCATAAAGGTATGATCTTATTATATCTAGTCCTTTCCCTCTTATACCGGAATTTTCCATTTTATCAAAAAGAATTTCATGGTTTAAAGTGTCAAATGCTTTTTTAACATCATAAAAAACAGTAGATACATGATAATTACTATCTAAGCAGTCATTTATTTCTAATACAAGAGCTGCAACTGCTTGTTCCGTCGAATGGCCTGCCCTAAATCCAAACTGATGTTTGGTAAAAAAATTTATTTTATCTAGATAATTAGTAATCCTTCCTTTTAAAATTTTTTCCAATACTTTAGACAATGGTGATAAAATTGCAATAGGACGATAATTATTTGTATCAGATTTATCTCCTTTTTTATGCAATGGTATTACACGTGCAATTGTCCATCTTTTAGGAAATGTACCTGAGAAAATACATAAATTTAAAATATGAAGCAATGGTTCAAATATTTCACCTGCAATATTTTTTAACAAATTAGTTGAAAGTTCATCATATCCCAATGAATTACCATTTTTTAAATTCTTAATGACCTTTTGAAATTCTGCAAAAGTAACCGGGGCCATAAATATGCTCGTATCTTCAGTGGGCGGTAGATATTTTTTATGCGACCTTGGGGAAGAAAGGTCAATTTCTCCTGAAACAACAGATGATCCAATACTAGCAAAATATTCACTAAACTTCTTAGCAACAGCTTGTGGTCCTCTAAATTCTTTACCATTAATATCAAATAACACTTCAGGGTGTAACAACTTTTTATTTCTTCCAATTTTATCTTTAATCAAACTCCAAGTTTTTCTAGAGGAATCTGAATTTCGAAAA
Source organism: Artemia sp. Qi Xiang Cuo (assembly GCF_049724085.1). Lineage (NCBI taxonomy): Eukaryota > Metazoa > Arthropoda > Branchiopoda > Anostraca > Artemiidae > Artemia > Artemia sp. Qi Xiang Cuo. The sequence goes on from NC_142805.1 coordinate 60,290,071, forward strand.
GAATTTTCATAATAAAGTCTTTCACTTACTCTAAGGATCCTTACCAGCATATTCTTATAATTTTTAAAACGCGTTAAATTTATTTCCGTGGGATATTTTATTCTAATTTTATATAAACGATTTTTCTCATTAATAGATCTCAAAAGTGATTCATTTATCCATAGTTTTTTTGGGGTAAGTTTCTTTCCTCTCGGGCTCTTATATGGGCAAAAAAGATCAAGCTTTTAATTCATAATATAATAAAATTTATCTAATGATTGGTTCGGATCCTTCTCATCAATTACAGGACTCCAATCAACATCACCAAGCCCTTCTTTTAACCTTAACACATTTTTATGTGAAAAATCTCTACGCTTGGTTTGATTTTTTTTATTATGCGGAAAATTTATAAGAAAATCAGACATAATTATACAGTGGTCAGATGAATCATCAGGAATAATAAATGTATTAACAGCACTATAAGGTGAAAAAATATTATCAATAAGTGAAAATGATGTATCAGCTATTCTAGAGGGCACAAAACATACGGGGTTTAGTCCATAAGATAGTGGGCCCTCCAAGAACTGCAAAATATTTCTATCTATTCTATTCTGATCTGAAGATAGGAGTTTCATTAAATCAATATTAAAATCACCCATAACTAAATAAGGAGTATTAAGACTAGCTAATTTATCCAACATACTTTCAAAATGATTTTTAAATTCTATCTGGCTGGATGACGGAGTACGGTAAATAACTGCAATTAAAAGCTTCCGATTATTTGGAAAAGAGCATTCAACTACACAAGATTCAAAAATCATTTCAATATTCATTGGCAAAAAATCAATCCTTATACGTGCTGGTATGCAATTTTTAATCAAAACACCTAGACCCCCTTGTTTTTGTCTTTTCCGACCGATGTGAAAAAATTGGTAATCTTTTACATGTATATTTTCAATTGAAAAATCATCTAAAAAAGTTTCACATAGGCCTAATATATCTGTATCTGAATCCGACAAAAAAGTTTCAATCACATCCTGCGCAGTCCTCCAACCCCGGCAATTCCAAAACGACATCCTACTTGTATTTACATTTTTTCTTACCAGCTCATTCATAAATATATATTGATTTTTTGGGATATCAAAATTACTAGAAGTATCTTCATCATCACCAGCTACAATAGTTTGAAAAATTGACTGAAATGAAAGAGAATTCCGCTCAAATTCTTTTAACCTTGATGATGGAATTTCACGATTATCTCTATCCATTATCAAATATTAACCCCACGTTAAGAGAAACCACACCATGCCCCAAATGACCAGCAAACCATAATAAAAAATAACAATTAAAAAAACAAAACAAAAAAAAAGTAATCTCCATTCCAAGTCGTTTTCCCTCAGTACGACTAATCTGCGCAACTTTTAATTTAGAAACATAAATATCTTCATAAAAACCAAAAAACACTACTACTGTTTCCAGGCCTAGTATCACTTAAAGCCAAGACCAATCCATAATAACTCCACTCACAACCCGGTACGATCCTCATAGCGATATGCAAAATAAACAATTAATAATTTTTCTAATTTTTTTTTTTTTTTTAAATTATTCAATCCACAAAAAATTTTTTAAAAAAAGAAGATAAAAAAAACACGAGACAACATTACTTCATACCAATATGCTATCACAAAAAAAAAAGAAGTAAAAGCACAACAAAATAATAACTAAAAACCATATTAAACTAAAATAATTAATATAAATATAAATATGACAACCCGCCTAGCATTGCATAGGCCCACCTCGAGGATTTATCGGCACTGACAATTCAGGAATCACGTCATTCACGGAGAAAGAAACACGCAGGCCATTTGGCCGATCAAAACAAAGGAGAGGTGGAACCGATTTTGTTACCCATGCTTGAATACCACAATCAGCAAGCTTTGATCTTTTTTCAATCAGCCGTTTTCTAATGTCTCTCACTGCCGTCGGAGCATCATCACTAAGATAAATATCTTTATGACCGCAAACAGTCTTTCCTTTAAGTTTTTTACTCTGTTTCAGAATCGTTATTTTTTCTTCTTTATACCGAAAAGTAACATTAAAAAATATACGCTCTTTTTTTAATTCTTTAAAAGCAAATTATTGGGTCTAGTTTAAACCTAGTCCTTCTTCACAAATAGTTTTGAAAATCGCTTTAGCTTGCTCTTTATCATCGCAAGGTACATTCCAAACCACTATATTTTTCTCATTCATTCTCTACTCGCAATGCATTAACCCATTTTTCAACTGATTATTTTCTTCACGGAGAAACACTGACTCAGCTGTAACAACACTAATCTCTGATTTTACATTTATTATTTCATTCTCATTAGCCGCCACATGGGTCTGGATCGTCGAAAATTGCTGCGATTGGCCATATAGCGCTTCCTCAAGCGATTTGACCCGGGTTTCCAGAGATTTGAACTGGTCCGTGATACCGTCAAGCTTTTTTCCATTGTCTTTCACTATAGTTAGAATTTCAGAAAAGCTCCCAGCCAGCGTCGAAATTGACAAAGTTTCTCCCTCCTTAGGTGAAGATGACGAATAATCATTTTGATCCTCTTTGAAAGAGACTTCTTTACGGTTTCTTTTATTTCGCCCCATGAATAAGCATAAATTAAAAAAATGGACAAATAGTCTTACCTCAGCCGGTAACGATTGTTTATCCACGTTGTTGCTAGTGTGCAGTGCTTTTAGCCGTTTGGCAGGGCAAACACCTTTTCCAACGTCGGTAATCAAAGGCTCTGTTTATAATGACTCAAATCCAATCCTCTTTTACTCCATGCAATTCTTCAATTCAAAGCAATAATCACACACCAAAAAATTTTCTTTCATCAATTCAAAACATTAATCTCACAAGCTATTTCACTCCTCAGCCAAAACTACCGCAGGCACGGAGCGCCTAAGGTGTTACTCGTTCGGGGAATGAATCATGACTGTGTTAGCTTATAAACCAGAGAAAAAAGGAAACTTCCTTCTAACTATCGTATTGCACACATTTTAACTATAAGAATTTTTTTCAGGAAATGCCGCCCATGACTGATGATATGATTGAAGAGCATACTTCTAACCTACTAGAACTCGGAGAAGATGCTCAAGGCTCTCAAATCAGAGCAAAATTGATGTCAGTAATTTTGAAGGCAGATATGGAGGCGTTCAAGGTAATTCCAGGAATATTTTTGGGTCTAAAGGTTAAATTACCAAATGCAATGAAAATGCAATTTGATTTTTTGATCTGGTTGAATGGAATACACAACCAACCTTAACTAAAAAATTAGTAACTTCGGAAATTTAATTTTTGCATATGTAACTATTCAGTTTTCGATAATAGTGATTGCCAAACTAAAAACAAGGAAAGGTGGGTGAAATCAGCAAATTTCAGCCATATTACACCAAACAGCTTATAAAGTCTCGTACAACTTCCGTTTGAAGGTAGAGTTGTTTTGGGAATTAACAAATCCTTAATGATTGAATTCTTATGGGCGAAATTAACTTTCAACGTTCAGGTTTCAGCATGGCAATACTGACAAGAGTGTAATTCTTTCCCTTAATACTTCATAACTTTGAAACAACCAAAAGCAAAATCTTAAAATATAGTGGCTATCAGACATAAATAGACTTAAGATGGGAAAAGGGAACAAGGCGTGCTTTAATTTTAATATCCATGGTACTTTAGTTGGACCACAGACGCGACCAAAACTTGATTCTCCTTTTCACTCTTGGGTAATGGCGAAAGCAGGCAGTGGCGCAGTAATGCCACGTTTGGCGAATGGCCAAGTGGAAGCAGAATTAGCTACATTCGTTCAGTCATTTATTGCAATATAACCTTACTTGCTGAGTGTACGCATATATGGAAGATAGTATAATAATTAGGATGGTTTGAAGTAAATATTTGAGCTCTTCTAAAAACACACAAGAAAAACTTGGCGCTACAGAAAAATCTATAAGTTCAAAAATCTAAAACAGTTCTAAATAGCTAGACCATTCCAAAACCAAACGGTCCGTCCTGTGCCGTAAGAAAAACATTCGAGTTTATTCAAGATATTTGCTGGGTCATAACAATGCCCGTTACGTATTAGTGGCACATCGAAGATAGCATAATGATAATAATGAATGGATCGAATCGGTTTCTTCTATAAAACTCAAGAAAACTTTGTTCTGTGGCTTTGGCATAAAGGTCCTGGAAAGTGAAATCTCTGAGGAAAATCTTTGATTTCTAGAGGTAAAAAAAGAAAAATTTGTCTAAAAGGGGAATAGTATACATAAAGATTTGGGAAAATACTAATTAAACCTTGTTTATTTTTACCCTTTATATTTAATATAAAGTTAATTAATTTAATGTGTATAAAGCCTATAATTAGCAGCATTTACTGGAATATAATGTTACATTTGTAAGTCTAGTTAAATAGTTAATTTAATTAATGATAATTAAATAATTAAGTTTAAAATAATGAACTAATTAAATTTTAAATATTTAATCTATGATTGCAATTAGTTAATAACACATATATATAATTAATATAAATGCTATAATTAATATAGCATGTTTATAGTAAAAAACAGGTCAGAGCCGCATGCATTTCTAATAAGACAAGGAGATTTTTCTACTCTTGACAGCTCGTTCAGTTTTTCTATGGTAAGTGTATTAAAGGGCTTTTGACCTGTGTCCGATTTTAATTCAGACATATGTTTCCTATACACAAGAATTTAAAATAAAGAGATTATGTCATTTCTTTAACAACTCAAATGTAAGACAGCTAGGACATACACAATTAGACCCCGGCGTCGCGCCGGCGGATTGACCGAACGCCACCGACGTGACGCCCGGTCGAGCGCCACTGAAGTGTCGTAACGCCGCAGGCGTGCCGCCGCCGGCAGGGGTGGTGGCGTTCGGTCGACTTTAAATTAATTTTGTGGCAATTCTTTATTGCGTCAACCGCAAAGTCGGAGCTTTTCCTTCTCGTGTGGTTTAGTATTTTGATTTCCCTGATTAGAAATCAAGCAGAGCTTGCACTATCTCCGAATTTTTGGGTATTTCCCCGAAAATGTATGCGTCACCCCCCAAAAAAAATTGGTTCCCCGAATCCCCGAAAATCACGCAATCATGGTGCCACCCCTAGCCATTTACTACCAGTGACTTTCCCTGCCAAATATTACTTTGCATACCATAATTTCTTCACTGCTCTCTTGTTCATTAATTTTCGTCTCTTTTGTTACTTTGCATAAAAACCAGACAGATGCAATATGCAATTGCAAATATTGCAATATACACAGTTCTTCATATGTTTACAAAAAAAAAGTATCGTCTTTATGAAACGAGTTTAAATCATTTCGAATACAGTTTCCCAATCGCTATTTCTTACACCGTTCGTAGTCAAGAATTTTATTTTCAAGTTGAATAGAATTATAGAACGTATTCACTACTATACAGCTTCAGCCTTCAGTCGGATTTTGAAATTGACAGCCGACAGATTGTTTCTACAGCTGAATTGTGAGTTTGCAGATTTTTTTTTGCTGCTTTTAGATAAGATTTTTTTAATTTTTAATACTCAATTGTTGAATGCCATATAGAAAATACAATCTTCTTTCTGAAACTTTTTATCCCCCCCCCCAAAAAAAAAATAGGGGGCTATCATTTTTAAATGATAATACCTCATTTTTTCATTGAAAACAGGGATGCCAAAAAGATAATTATTTTTTCATTTAAAGTGGAGACAGAAGAAAATGATATCAAATTTCCTGGGAAATCATTGAAATATTTTGATAGACCCAGGGCCCCCCATTAGGACTTGTTCATTGTCTTGGGTATTTTGCGATTTCTCATAGGCTACTGGCCTAATTTGGCTTTTGTGTGTGCTCCCTTTTAATTATATTCTTTGGATCTTATTGAATACCACGGCGAATCTATGACACAGTTTTCCAATAATTTGAGGTATATCTGAATAATTTTGATATTTTTGTTATTGTCTTTGCACCCCTTAACTCATACCCTTAATTTTTTTTCAAGGAACACTAAGGTGTTTAACGTTATTTTGCGTGTTTGTTTGAACCATATAGTGACCTAGTTAATTATAAAGTAAATTATTTTTTATAATGAAAGTTGAGACGGTATCCTATCAAGGTGGTATCCAGAGGGGGGGGGGTCGGGAGGTATTACATTTAAATGATAATATATCGAATTTTTTTTATTGAAAGCAGGGTTCCCAAAACGTTAATTCTTTTTAATTTAAAGCAGAGACGGCATCCTATCAAGGTGGTCCAGTGCCCAAGTTACATTAAAAGGCCAGGTCATAATAAAAGCTTTCAATTTGGGAGGTTCAAGGAGGAGTCTTTGACAGTTTTGTGACCTCAGGGTACTAGATGCTGCAACGTTTTTACGTATCTACAGTAGTTTAAAAAATTCGATCACCCCACAAATGATTACCAAAAATAGGGACAAATATAACAATGTAACATTTGGAATATTATAACACTTTTTTCAAAGCTTTGAAGAAAAGCAAAAAAGGCTAAATACCCCTAACTACGCTTGAAAGATATTTTAAAAAGAAACTCTTTGGAGATTTCCATGGAAATGACCATAGCAGAAGCTTTGAGCCTGGATTGTGATCAATGAGGAGTCTGAGTATTTTGACCACAGGTGACTTATTGTTGCGACTTTCTTAAATTTGGTCGTTCTTGTGAGCATTTGGAAATTAAAGCCTAGACTCAATAAATGATACTAAGTATCCTAATATTTTGCTTGAATTAAAAGTGACGAATTAGGATGAAAATCTCAACATCTTCCTGGAGCTACTTCAGTCTGCATATTATTTCATTTAATTACATTTAAAACGGATGAGATTTTCATTTTTTACCGAAGAAAATAGCTGACACTTCATTTTTCTTCGTACCGAATAAACCATTTAGTGTTTTTTGTGTCATTGTAATTGAAGTGTTCTCATGTGAAGTGTTCATCATGTATTTTTCAATTTGATAAATTTACTCCTTTTAGATGCAGTTTATAATTTGACAGATATTAGGTATTTATGAATTTATAATTTGGAATGAAACGCTAAAAGAAAAAATGAATAGTATCCAAAACAGCGGCCAAAACCAATAGAAAAAGCAGCAGTTCATCCTTAGCCTACATGACATATATTCTATAAAGAAGCCAAAAAAAACTTTAAAATTCATTTTTTTAATTGTTATTAAGAACAAGTTTTTAATACAATAAGGCTTTTTTAGGAATCCAACAGAGCAAAAAAAAAACAAAAAAAACAATCAATATAAAAGTCGCCCATTTCAACTGCTTCAAAGGTGACAAAACAGATATAGGCAAAGGGCATTATGAAAAAAATTAAGCTTCTAAGTTCAAAGTTATATTCGAAGTTTTTACACAGATAAATGACGAATTTTGTGATACGGTATTTGAAGTTTTGTATGCAGTAATGCTCGATGAAAAAAACTACAAATTTTGATAATTATTTATGTTAAGAATACATAGCTAATACATACTTCAACTACTCGTATTATGCAAGGGTTCTGAAACGCCACAGCCATTTCATTTCTACCAGATTTCTACTTCTCTTGATGAATAAGACCAGTTTCCAGCCAGCGACTTGTGAATTTTTGAACTCATGAATAGGCTCGAATCTGTTGTAAATTTAAGCTGTGATTTGAGAAAGACTGATGAAAACATTAATGTTTGCGCTCAACATTGATCGCGCCGGCGGCGCGCCGCCACCATCTTACTGGCGGCGTGCTGCCGACGTCTTACCGGTGGTGCGGCGCGCTGTTTTTGGCCCCGCCGCCACCGGTTTTCCCTCATCGGCGCGGCGCCAGGGTCTATACACAATGCTATGTAGTAGTAACTATGTCTTTTGTTAGTACGTGAATTACCACATTGGACCAAGGCTGTATCCAGGAGGGGGTTACGGGGTTTAAACCATCCCCCAAATGTTTGTCCGACTCGTAAAAACGTAACAAAATTGAACATAAACACACTTTTGATACGCTTTTAATGTTTTTTTGCACTCCCCCTCCCCCCAAAAAAAAAATCCTGGATACCTTCTTGCATTGGACTTTAAAGCAACGACTGTAGTTTATTAAATGGTGGAATCCCTTACTTGGATTACATATCATACAAACAGCTACTCTCTCTCTAAACTACTCTCAAACCATCATGAAGACCATCCAACACGGACAGCTTCGATTGTTAGGACACGCCCAGCTTTTGTCCCCAGCCCAGCTGCTCAAAACAGCCTTTCAATGAAGAATTAATGCCTCTCACCCAAGAGGTAGACCCCGGCGCCACGCTATTTTTCCTTTCGGGGCGAATAGCTAATTTTTAGGGGAAATGGTGACACGCCGTGGCGTAGCGCCGAAAAATTTCGATGCGTCACCGGCTGATGCCGTTTTTTTATCATTAGGAAGGAGTTTCAAATATGTTTAAACACCCCAGGTGATGTATAGCTCAAATCCAAATAAACAGGCAAGAGTCTTTTTTCCTGGCTTTTAGTTTTTCGCTATTCAATAAGCGTTATCGTTTGCATCCATCCGTGTATCTGTTTCCATGATACCTGTCGCTATAGCCAATGAAACAGTTTTTTTCTTTGTGTGTAGCAGGACAGAGAAGAAGCTAAGGACTCAGTTTGTTTGGGAGAAGAAGAATAAATTCAACAAACAGCAACGTCTTGCAAATACCTCATAGCATTTAAGTTAAGACCAGTTTGAAGGCCTTAGCTAGGAAGAAGTTTGAAAAATGGAAGCTGCATTGAATGTGAAAGCAGTTGGATCCTGCTTTCTATCTCCATTCTAGCAGACACCCAAAATTTTTGAGATTCAGTAAAATTTGGACCAGAAATCCAAAGTTATACTGAATCCGAGAAAAAAAATGGAGTAGTTCCAAAATTTCAATCTGATTTCGATACCGATTCCAAAACCCGGTAGAGAAGATCCAAAATTGAGTAGTACAACTTATAAAATCTGCGAAGGAAGTCTCAGAGTGATATGTATAATTATTAAATAAAGTTTAAAGCCGAATTAAAATCTGAAATCGTTCAAAAAATCTGAAATTCTTTTGAGGATTTGATTACATTTCCCCACAAAATTTTAATCTTATTCCTCTCTTCTTTTCAAAATCCAAATGAACTTTTTGGAACAGATATTAATCAGCATATTTTAAACTAAGAAAGTAAAATTTGCTTTTGACCTGAAACAAGTTATTCGCTTTCGAAAATTTACTGCTTTTGCATTGGTTTGACCTATTTATTTTTCATCTTTTTTCGCCAAAGTTGAACAATGAGCAATAAAGTAAAGCAAGGGAAATATGGCATCTAATAGTGTCTAGGGTTAATTTAAAGCTGAAATTTCGGACGGGTAACTACCTTCACAGAATCTACAACGTTGGTAGACTCCGGGACGAGAATCTGAGAGAAACTTTCCAGGAACAGTTGAATACTAATCTGGAGAGTTTAAAATTTGACAATGTAGAAGATGGATGGAATAATTTTAGGAAAATAATTTGTGAAGTTGCTGATGGTGTCTTAGGAAAGAAAGGTAGGAACGCAGTTAGGAATATTATTGAAAAGGCTTTATGTTTTTAAGAGAGGCGAGGGGGCTTGTATAAGAATTATCTGAGTGAGAGATCATATGAAAATAACAGGAATGTAAAGAAAGTGGAGAAAGCATTAAAATATTATGCCTGAGACTCTAGGCAGGCATGCTTTTCCAAAAACTAACAAACAAGTATGTGTCCAATAAGAGAGTCATGCATACTCCTGCCATTTACCCGTGCCCCCGCCATTTAAATATTTGCCTTTCAATTACTTGGACTATCTGTCTTTGTTTTTCTCTGTCTACAATTAGCCATGTCTTGATGCAACCTACTGCAAAATACTTGATAACTTCAATTCACTAAGGAGGCATGAAGTAGAGACTATGGATAAAATTGTTGAGGATCTAGAACATGCAGCTAGACGGCATAGTAGTAAAATATTGTACTGGCATCTTAATAAATTTAGAGAGCGTAGTCAATCTGGACTTATTCGAGTTTAAGATATGAATGGGACCACAATTAGTGATAAGGAAAGAGTTAAAGAGAGATGGGTAGAACATTTTGAGAATGTGCTAGACCGAGATAAAGTTAGAGGAAAAGATAAAGAGGAAAATGAGAACACCCTGGATGTGAAGGATGATTTATTTATTGAGGAAGAATTAGTGACAGTGCTAAAAGGATAAAAAAAATAATAAAGCCCCAGCTGCTGATAGTGTGGTAAATGAGATTCTTAAATTTGGTGGCTATGATTTTAGAAATAAGACACTGAAGATTATGAATATGATTTTTCAAAGAGCGGAAGTACCTAGCAAGTTTAGGGAATCCCTAACTAAACCCATGTAAAAGAGGTAATTAGTTTGAGCGTGGTAACTATACAGACATTAGCCTGGTTTTTGTAGGTAGCAAATTGCTTAGTATGATGATACTTTTAGACTCAGAGATGCTGTAGACAAAGTTTTAAGAGAAGAACTGTGCAGTTGTAGAGAATATGTGGAACAGATTTTCACTCTTAGGCTAATAATTGAGAAGTGTCATCAAACACATTTAGTCCTCAATTTTACCGATCATGAGCAAGCATTTGATTTAGCTGATAGAAGAGCTTTAGCGAAGGTATTAGCGAAGAGCATTTATAAAGGTTTTATCCTTGTATGGTATACCAGACAAATAAATTAAAGTGATTAGTGCTATATACGAGAATAGCCTCGCTGTGGTTAAGTAGGGAATGAGTTTAGTAGCTGGTTTCGTATTAAATCAGGAATTAAGCAGTGTGTTCAATCCCCATTTATATGATCTGTTTGATAAACTTTGTCTTAAACAGCACAATGAAAGTAATGAGAGAACGTGTAATCAAATGGGGAAGAAACACTCTCCTGGACTTAGATTATGCTGATGATTTAAGCATCCTAGATGAAAATGTTAGCAAAATGAATGAACTTTTAGAGATCATGCGAGTTCAGGGTGCTAGGATAGGTCTGAAAATTAATGTTAAGAAGAGTAAGTCGCTAAGACTAGGAGTAAGTGAAGATGAAAAGGTGACGTTGTGTAACGAAAAGATTGATCAGGTGAACAGTTTCATTTACCTTGGTAGTATTATTAGTAAAGACGGTGGGAGCAGTGAAGGTGTTAGAAGTAAAATAGCTAAGGCTCATGGTGTTTTTTTCACAGTTGAAAAAAGTTTGAAAAATAGGAAGATAAGTCTGCAAACAAGATTAGAATATTGGAAGCTACAGTGACGACGGTGTTCAAATATGGTTCTGAAGCATGGGCGCTCCGAAAAGTGGATGAGGACTTGCTAGATGTTTTCCAGAGAAATAGCCTACGGATTATTCTGGGTACCGGGCTGACTGACCGTATTTCAAACAGTAGGCTGTACGAAAAGTCTAGTTCAATCCTCCCGTCTAGGGCTATAATGAGAGAAAGGTTGAGATGGCTAGGGCACGTTTGGCGGATGAAGGATGACAGATTGCCGAAGATTGTTCTTTTCGACCACCTATGACTAAACGGAGAGCAGGTCGTCCACGGTTGGGCTGGGAGTATGTCGTAAAAAAGATACAATGGAAATGGTAACTTCCTGGGAGGATGTAAAGAAAAAGGCTTTGGGTATATCGGAATGGAGGCGGAGCGTGCGTAGCTGTTTTGGCCTCAGGTGGCTTGGTGCTGCCGTGAGTTGTTGTTAGTAATATTAGTAGTAGAATTGTTGATTTGAGCTAAAGTTTTCATCTGCGTAATCAGACAAAAATAACAATTGAAGATATCCCCCCTCTGTTTTTCGTATTCAAAATTATAAACAAATCAAAACTATTGTGGCATTTTCAATATTATCATGGATCCAATCAGTTTAAATCTTTTATTAATCCATAACATTGTGAGGTCGTTTTATGAAGGAAGAAAAATTTTACAGAAAAGAATACTTTGTAATCCTCTCAATTACGCCTCATGACTTGAGATAGATCATAGAAGTGAATGGTCTTAGTAAATGTATGAAAGCAAAATAAAATCTGTAAAGGGGAAAAATTTTATTGATGTCAGCCACTTCAAATAAATTATGAAACCATGCAGCAAGAAATCAAGAGGACTGCTGCAAGTAAGAAAAAAATTTTTTTCTTGAAAATCTAGTGAATTTTCTTGGGGGCTCAAGCCCCCTCCCACTTTATATACACTTCTTTTTACTCTGTCTGTAAGCTTTAATTTCGGTTTTCTTATTATAAATTATTTTCCATACACTTTTACAAAGTTACTTAGCAGGCTAGCTTGCTTAGCACACCGAAATTAGCAAATCACTACAAAAACATAAGGTTAAATATAGACAGACCGATGGTGCGCTGGCACGCCACCGAAATTTTTTTCCACGCCGCCGTGTCTTTCATCGGTGACGTGACGCCGATAAATCCGTGCTGCGTCGGGGTCTACCAAGAGGACGACCCCCCAAGCGGTGATAGGAAAAGTCTTCTGACCACCCCTTCTCTCTCAGTGCTGCTGATGACTGCGATAAGCAGGGAGATATGCTGAAAATACTGTCATAATGTCAAATGAGGGTTAAATAAGGAAGTTTATAAAACGTGATTCTTTTTCATTTTTTTTTTTTTTTTTAGTGTTTTTTTATCCTTATCTTTCTAAGTATGGGGTAATTTTTTAATTTAGTTTATTCTCTTTTTCTCCTTCTGTTTTTATCCCGAAGAGCCCCATTACTGTCAAAATACTCTCAAAAGGTGAAAAACACTGTCATGAGATGCCCCGAGTTGGGCAACCTGGCAGGATGGGAGTTAATTAACCAAATTTATGGAATGTGATTTTCTTTTATTTTGATATACCGTAGTGTTCTTTGTCTTTTCACCCTTTATGTATGTAGTAATTTGTGAAGCTAGTTCTTTCTTCTTGTTTTTCTTCCCTTGTTCTACCGTTGATATTGGGTATAAGGCCGAAATATTTGGATATTTCTTATTTTTGCACAAAAAGTTTTTTTTTCCTGTCAACGTTCACCCTCTCATTAAAAGTTTTACCCATTAACAATTTTTTTTTCTTTTAACTATGAGTGGAAAGGTAGTATGGTCTATGAAATTTTTTTGGTCAGTTACCTTATAAATTATATTCAGGGAAAGTCAAGATGACGCTGAAAAGGGTCTGAAATAGTACCTGATGCCTATGGATTTACCTCTCTATGGCGCCTATTATGGTGCCAATTGGACTTATTTTAACCTCTTATTGTGCCTATTCGACTTACCTCTTCATCTGGAGGAGCCCACCTCATCGAAACTTCAGAAGTATATTTCACCAACTTCAAAATTAATCCATTTTAGGTGCAATGGCGGGCTACACTTTCATTACCATGAATATCGAGCAATAAAATTAATCTAGGAAGATAATAAGCTACGCCTTCTTTTAAACAGTTTAAAAGGTTAGATTTTAATTGCAACATCTCCAATTATTCATTTTTACGACCCTATAAAATGTATATGAGCGCATAAACTGCTGCGGAAGTTCTTCAAATTCATTTTTTTTTCAAGGCCGCTAACCCAAGTGCGATATTTGAAGACTTCATTAGATGGCATTCTTCGACCGATTGGATTTCTGATGCAGAATTAGAATACGGAGGTAAGTATATGCCTGTTTATTACTGTTTTGAGCAATTGCTTTGAAAGATTCCAAAATGGTGATAAATAACTAATAGTGGTTGTCCTGGTCATGACATGGTCAGTGCCGTCAGTTCACAAAAATTTTAGGGGGAGAAATATACTTTCCAAAATGTATGGGGAGGATAGTTTTTTTTCACTTTTTTCAATACTTACTTAACTTACTTAAGTCCCGGCCATCCTCGTGGGACGTTTGGGGCCACTGCTGTTGCTAGCTCATGCAAAAGGGCTCGGTACATTGCTCTGTTTGGTGCGATACGTCATAACTGGGCTATCTTGACGGTGTCGAAGTGGAAGTTATCCATCCATCGTTTTCGTGGTCTGCCTCGTGGACAAAGGCCATGGAGTGATCCTTCGAGGACGATTTTCGGGAGGCGGCTCGGCTCTATTCGCTTGACATGGCCGAACTAGCGCAGTTGTTGTTTCGTGATTTTACTGAGAATGGTTTCAGTGGACTGGAGCCTTTGACGTACTTCCACGTTTGTGATTCGGTCGGTGTATTTGATTCTAGCAATGCGCCGGAGGCATTTCATCTCAAAAGCTAGTAGTTTCATCTCGTCTTCAGTTTTCAGGGTCCTTGTTTGGTATCTATAAATAACTTTGGATATTACAAAACTGTTGAATAGTAGCAACTTCAATCTGTTGGATAGGTGGACAATTTTTCAGATGTCGGCTAGTCTTCGGAAGCTAGAGCTAGCAAGTGCAAGTCGATGTTTCACGTCAGAGCTATGGCAATTATCTGAGGAACTGGGCTACCAAGGTACAGGAAGTGGTCAACCGTTTCAACCTGTCTCCCGCCTATAGTGACAATGGGCGGGTTGTTCAGTTCACGTCTCGTAATTACCATGACTTTGGTCTTGCTCGCATTGATCTCGATCCCGAACGGCTTTGTCGTATTGTAGAGTTTATCAGCTTGTGCCTACAGTTCTTGTGTAGATTTGGCTACACAATGAGAAGGGCTGTTATTAGCAGCTCTCCTATTGTTGCGCCATATTCCGACTGCATCAGTGACAAAGTGGCATTTAGAGAGAGGTTAAAGAGTCGTGGGGATAAGATGCAACCCTGGAGAACTCCTGACGAAGTTATGAACTGTTCTGATAGCCTATCAGCAGTTATTACTTAGCCACGGAACTGGTCGTACAGACTCTTGATTATTTGGACGACCTCAAAAGTGATCCCGTAGCGAAGGAGGATATGCCAGAGTCCTTCGCGCCATATAAGGTCAAATACCTGACGGAAATCAACGAATAGTTGGTAGAGTTCTTGGTTGAATTCAATATATTGTTCCATGAGTTGTCGAAAGACAAATATCTGATCGATTGTTGATATCCCAGGGCGAAAGCCGGCCTGATATTCTCCAATGGCAAAGGCATTTTTTTTTCAATCAAAATACCAAAAAAGGCATTTTCCAAAATATAGGTGAGTGGCAAAAATCTAGGAGGCACATCTCCCCTCCCAACCCCTATTCAACTTTTATTTTTCTACTGAGCTTTGCTTATGCTGCATATAGATTCCCAATCCAAATCGTAATTTATCAATTTTCTTTGCATTTAAATGCTATTTGACAGTTTCAGGCAAAAAGTCGATAGATTCACTCAGTTTTTAAAAAATGTGTTCTTTTATAGAAGTTCTTTTTATAAAAATATGTTATGGGCCTACTTTTCTTTAAAAATATTCAAAGTCAAAGCTTCAAATGAAAAGAAAAAGGATTAAGAGAACTCTAATTTGCGTAATACCTCCACTTTTAACTCTGTCAAGTCTTTAATCTTACATAATTAGTTTTTATTTTAATTATTTAATTTTTAATTAATCTGTTATTACTTTGGCAATATTTGGCAATTACTTCCTTGCTCCCATATACATAATAGAGCGTTAAAATTAGTTTTTGAGGGTTTTTGTATAAAATTAGCTTAATCTAATTAAAATTAGCTTAATCTAATAAAATTAGCTAATCTAAAATACTAAATACAAACAAAAAGTAGAAAATACTGAGAATTTTATTTTTAATATAATATAAGTTATCTTAGGTTAGATGACGCGTCATCTAACCTATATTAGACCCTATATCCAAGGGCCGCCCTAAGCAAAACAGCAAATGAAGAAATAAAAAAAAAATTACACGAAAATACGAACATTAAAACATTTTTAAACAGTCCTGGCATAATTACTTCAGAGACATTGAATCAGGATTGATACGTGAAGTAAGATAAAAAGAAGGAATTAGTTCGAGCGATATAAAAATAATTGAAAATACGCTTTCAAGGCTAATCTCGCCTTTTTGGCAGCTAACCTTTTTGGCAGCTGTAACACATTCAGTGGTAGTGTCTAATGGTTTTTAATATAATTTGTTAAATTGTTTTTATTAAATTTGTGTATATAGCGTTTGGTGAATACTCCCCCAAATCCCTATTTAAACAAATATTATTATTTATTTTGAGTCTGTTTCAATTTCTTCTCAAACAACTTGTTTTATGCCTAAGTCATTGCTGATGACGGAGGTTTATTCAAAAAGTATTTTATGGTGGGGTTTATCAAAAACATGGCTGCTTAAAGCAGAATCACTAGAAATATACTTCCTATTAGAATTTAAACTTTGGTTATGTCATCTTATGCTGTTGTAGACGCGACTCTGGGAATACCCCTACCAATGGGAGCACCTCTATATGGGTTACTGGCGAAAATTTATGTAAAAAACCTTGAAAATTGGGCTTTAAATTCCTATTTTTTTAAAACATATCTATTTGGGACATTACTTGGATGACGCAATACCACTTTGGAAATATGGGGAAAATTAGCGTAGGGGATTTTTAGGTTACCTTAATGTATATGACAGAAATTTTATAGTTTACATTTGAAATTGAAAATAAAGTAACGTTTCTAGGTGGGTTAATTATTCGCAGGATTGATAACGTGGATTTTACTACTTACGGAAAATAAACACAAAACACCAGATACCTTCAATTTAAATCAAATCACCCCCCACAAGTTGAAGGAGCTGTTGTAACTGCTCTCGTCGATTGTGCCTTAAAAATTTGCTCTGAATCTCACATCACAGCAAAACTAAATTTATCAAAGACATGGTTGTTGGAAACGGGTGCTCCATTGTCCTTATTAGTAATTAATTAAAACAAACTTTCCGAAAAATAGGTTTTTCAAAGAAAAGTAAAGGCCCTTTTAAACTTAACATCGGCAGATACAAGTACCTGTTAAAATTCAAACTCAAAACAACCAGAAATTACTATTAAAGAATAAATAAAAACCAAAACGAACAGAAATTAGATAAACAATCATAGCAAAAAAACATACAACAAGTAATAATATAAATGAATAAATAAATCTTAAAGCGAGTAATGCTTAAATTGAATATACAAATCAAGCTTAAAACGAAAAAAATCCCTACAAACAAGAGTTTGGGTATTGCCTCCTTCTCTCACTATAAAAGTCTAAAACTCACTGCGTCATTGGCACTTTACTGAAAACGAATTGTATTAAAAATATTTTAAACATTAAAATTACAGTAAAATTTTGAACTGATGAGCTTTCAGCAACTAATATATTTATACATCAAATATTCAGTTTAATTTATTTGTTCTTTCTAAAGTTGTTCAAGACGAATATAGTTTCGCCACAAATAAGAGTTTGGATACTGCCCCCTTCCTTAACTGTAAAAACTTAAAGCCTATTGCGTCAGTGGCGCTTCACTGCAAACGAGTGATATTTCAAATATTTTCTTTTCCAGTTCTTACAGCATTGAAAATGAAAATAAAAGACAGTGAAATAAAATCTTGATCTGATGGATCTTTCAACATTTACATCCTTATATATCAAATATTCAATTTCATTTTGTTTATACTTTCCAAGACTGGTCAAGACATATATAATTTTCAGTAAAGCGCCATGACGCACTAGGTCTTAGACTTTTGCAGTAAGAGAAGGAGGTAACACCCAAACTCTTGTTTGTAGTGATTTTTTTTTGTTTTAAGCTTGATTTGCATATTCAATTTAAGCATTACTCGCTTTAACATTTATTTATTCATTTATATTATTACTTGTTGTATGTTTTTTTGCTATGATTGTTTATTTAATTTCTGTTCGCTTTGTGTTTCATTTACACTTCAATAGCAAGATTTGTTTTCGTTTTAAGCTTGATGTGAATGATCAATTTAAGCATTACTCGCTTTAAGATTTATTTATTCATTTATATTATTACTTGTTGTATGTTTTTTTTGTTGTGATTGTTTATTTAATTTCCGTTTGTTATGGGTTTCATTTATGCTTTTAATAGTAATTTCTGGGCGTTTTGAGTTTGAATTTTAACCGGTATTTGTATCTGCTAATTTTGAGTTTAAAAGGGCCTTTACTTTTCTTTGAAAAACTTCGATTTCAGAAAGTTTTTTTTTTAATTAAGTTTTGTTCGTTTTTGATTACAAAAAGTTTCAAGTTTTTAAAAATTCCTTATTTCAAATTTAAACTTTTTTTTTTCAAAATCAAATGCTCATCGAAGTATAAAAACTAGTATCAAAGTAACAATATCAAAGAAAAAAAAAGGGTTTTTGTCAACCTTAGAGTATTTATTATCTGAAGTCTGAACTATTTTTAACAAAATGGCTATCTCAAAATTTTTATCCGATGGGTTTGGGGAAAAAAGGGCGGGGGAGGGGGGGGGCTAATTGCCCTTTGATTTCTTTTTACTCCTTGACAGTGAATTAGAACTTTCCATTTTCAATCAAATGAGCCTTCTCCGAAGTTTATACGAGCACCCCTTCTGTGGGAACCATATATGCCCGCAGGGCATAACTTACAACGCCTGTCCCTCGGGACCTGGGGGGTTGCGTCGACCCCGGGTTTTAACATATGATGCTTGAACTATTTTTAAGAAAATGGTCACCTCCAAATTCCTATCGGATGGGCTTGGAAAAGAAAAAGGCGTGAGGAGGGAGGGGCTAGTTGCCCTCCGATCTCTTTTGACTCTGAGAAAGTGAACTAGAACTTTTAATTTCCAATCAAATGAGCCCTCTCTGAAGTTTTATACGAGCGTCCTTTTCATAAGAACCATATACGGCCCAACGACACAACTTACATAGCCTGCCCCCGGGCCCTGAGGGGTTGTGTCGACACCGGACCTTTTGTTATCTGACCTTTGAATTATTTTAAAGAAATGGCTATCTCGAAATTTGTATCGGATGGGTTTGGAACAAAACGCGTAGAGGTGGGGCTTGTTGCCCTCCGATCTCTTTTAACTCTTAAAAATTGAACTAGAACTTTCAATTTCTATTCAAATGAGCCTTCTCTAAAGTTTATACGAGCATCTCTTCCATAAGAACCATATATCCCCCCTGGGCATAACTTGCAACGCCTGCCCCCGAGCCCTGGGGGGTTGTGTCGACAGTGTTTGACACAACCCTGGAAGGTTGTGCCCTGGAGTTTTATTTTCTGACCTTTGAACTATTTTTAATAGAATGACTGTCTCAAAATTTTTATCGGATGCATTTGAGAGAAAAGGGGCGTGGGGGGATAGATGCCCTCTGATCCCTTTTGACTCTTAAAAACTGAACTAGAACTGTCAGTTTTAAAGCAAGTGAGTTCTTTCTAAGTTTATACGAGCATCCCTTCCACAACAGCTATATATACACCCCGGGCATAACTTACAACGTCTAACCCAGGCCTTGAAGGATTGTGTCGACCCCGGAGTGTTCGTTGTGTGATCTTTGAACCATTTTGGAAAATTGACTCTCTCAAAGTTCTAATCAGATGGGTTTGAGGAAAAGAGGAAGTGGAGGGGAGGGGGTTAGTTGCTCTCCGATCTCTTTTGACTCTTAAAACGTCAACGAGAACTTTCAATTTCCAATCAAATTAGCCCTCTCCGAAGGTAACACGAGCATCCTATCCCTAAGAACCATATATGCCCCCAGAGCATTACTTACAACGCCTGCCCCTGGGCCGTGGGGGGTTGTGTCGACACAGGAAGTTTTCTTGTCTGATATTTGAAATATTTTTAAAAAAATGGCTTTCTTAAAATGTTTATCGGATGGGTTTGGGGAAAAAAGGGTGTGTGTGGGGGAGGGCTAGCTGGCCTGGGATATCTTTTAACTCTTAAAAAGTGAACTAGAACTTTCAATTTCCAATCAAATGTGCCGTCTCTGAAGTTTATACAAGCATCTTTTCCATAGGAACCATATATGCCCCCAGGGCACAACTTACAACCCCTGCCCCTGGGTCCTGTGGGGTTGTGTCGACACTGAAGCTTTTGTTATACGATCTTTGAATTATATTTAACAAAATGGCAGTCTCAAAATTTTTATCGGATGCGTTTGGAAAAAAGAGTATGGAGAGGGGGGGCTGGTTACCCTCTGATCTCTTTTGACTCTTAAAAAGTGAACTAGAACTTTTAATTTCTAATCAAATGAACCATCTCTGAAGTATATACGAGCATTCCTTCCATAAGAACCATATCTGCCCCAGGGCATAACTGACAACACCTGCCCCGGGCCCTGGGGGCTTCTGTCGACACCGGAGTTTTTGTTATCATCTTTCAACTATTTCTAACAAAATGGCTATCTCAAAATTTTTATCCAATGCATTTGGTAAAAAAGGCGTAGGGGGGGGCTAGTTGCCCTCCAATCACTTTTAACTGTTAAAAGGGTCACTAGAACTCTTGATTTTCAATTGAATCACCCCCTCTAAATCTTATGCAACGACCCCTTCCATTTGAAGTGCCTCTTGGAAAAAGAAATAATAATAAATAAATAAATAATAAAACATTGGAGCCGTATGGTCTTTACTATAGGCAACGCTATAGCGTTGCCTCTTGATACAAGCCGTAGACTAAAAAAGACACTCCCGTAAAATCAAAGGTCTTTTATCATGTGAGGGTCCCAATAAGTCCTAAAATATAATCTATGTACCGTATATACCAAAAATCACTACAAATGAAAAAAAAGTTTACACACAAAATAATCTGTATGTAGTATTTATTGATAATTGTAAAACCATGAATTTCCTAAACTCTGGTAAAGAGAAAACCCCCGTAACTCGCCGAGGGGTCTATCTAATACCATGTGACTGTGGAAATTATTATGCTCGTAGAACCCATCAGAATTTAGAAAAACCCCAAAAAAAACCCAACAGCATAAAGATTACATAACCAAAGATTTAAATTCTAATAGTACTAATACTTCTTTTGATTCTGCTTAAGCAGCCATCCTTTTGATGATTCTGCCTTTAAAATTCTTTTTGAAGAAACCTCCCTCATTGGACATGAATAATTGGAAATTGGAATTTAGGCAAAAATCAAGTTGTTCGAAAAGCATTTGAAATGAGACTGAAAATAAGTTATAATATTTCTTTAAATAGGGATTTGGGGGAATATTCACCGAAAGCTTTTTACACAAATTTCTTCAAAAACGATTAACGAAATTATATTAAAAAACCAGTAGGCAGTACCCCTGAGCCTGTTACAGATTGAATAAAAAAAAATTCCAACTGAAAGTAAGAAGCAACATTTAACTTAAAACGAGCAGAAATAGTTTTTTAGTACCCTTAAGAAACCTTCTTATTGTTCTAATTAATCGCCTAATTTCTAAGTAATTCATCTAATAATCTAATTAATTTCTGATCGTTTTTAAAATAGTACCAGGAAATATAGCCCCATGTCCCCGGAGAAATCCCCCTCCCCACGGAAATACCCTCTAGACAATTTAATCCCGGTGAAAATTTACCCCGGACAATTACCCTAACACCTCTACGCGCAAAATTGGGACGGAAAAGAGAAAGCAAGACACATAAAAAAAATCTTGTATAGGAATTCTGGCAAATACCCCCAGTGTAAAATTTCCCATGACATGTTCACCCCTGAAAACTTCTCTCCCAATGAAAAATTTCCCCATGGAAAAACTCCCAGCAGAAAATTCGTCCCCCACCCACCCAAAAATGTATGCATACCGTCCCAATAACAAATACTATGCGTAAACAATGGGCAAATTTTATAACCTAAAAACCTTTCCCCTGGTGCTGTGAAGGGATCATGTTATATCCCAAGTCATTATGTATCCAAAAAGCAAATAGCAAATATATCCAAAAAGCAAAAAGCAAAAATATCCAAAGGTCTTTTAACTATGATGAACAAAATGATTATCTCAAAAATTTGTTTGGACGTTTTCGGAAAAAAAGGGTTGAGAGAGGGGGCCTAGTTGCACTCCAATCTATTTGGTCATTTGTAAAGAACTCCTAAACTTTTAATTTCCATTAGAATGACCCCTGTCCTGATATTCTAGGACCACTGGGTCGATACGATCACCCCTTGGAAAAAAAAACAAAACTAAAAAACATGGATCCGTGATCTATCTACTGGCTAAATAGAAAATTCCACATTTTTGTAGACAGGAGGTTGAAACCTCAGCAATAAGGTTTTCTAATATGCTGAATGTGATGATTTGACTTTCATTAAGATTCTTCGACTTTTAGGGGGTGTTTCCACGCTTTTTGGAAAATCAGGTAAATTTCCACAGGCTCGAGCCTTTGATGTATTAACTTAATTAAACTTATATTTATAATCAGCGTAATAAGTCGATTCTTTTGATATATCTATCGGTAATGAAAATTCCATTTTTAGAGTTTCGGTTACTATTGAGCCACGTTGCTCCTTGCTTTCAGTTCATTATTACGAACTTTTTGAAAGACCTTTGAGGTTAGCAGCCAAAAAGGTAGATTATTAGCATTGAAAGCGTCTTTTTAGTTATTTTTATTTTACTCGAATGAACTGCCTCTTTTTATCTCACTTTACGTATTTAAAATAAAAAATCTAGTTTTGATTGTCCTATTTTAATGTAAGTTTCTTTTACATTTTCATTGATTGTTTTGCTGTGGACGGCCCTTGGATATAGGGTTGAAATACTCATTTAGGGTTAAGGTTATCACTGTCTTAAAAAAATCCCTGTTGTTTTTAGTTGTTTTCTATATTTATGATAGAAAAACAGTGTGATCTTTGTCGCTGTATAAATCTAAGTTTTACTTTATGTAAAACTTAGATTTCGTAGGCTACATACATACTGCACAAGAATATTTAATGGTCCTGCGTGTCTGAGAAGGCTAAACAATCCATGAGTCTCTTCCTTGGTAGGGGATAACAACTGCAAGGACCCCAATCAACCGGGAATCATAAGCCACATTTGTAGGTTTCCCACATTAATTTTACCACAGAAACTATTCTATAGTTTCTAATAACTGTATTTGTAAATACATTTACTGCTTTATGTTATTATGTAATAAATCTAATAATGCACAAGCAATAAAGGTAGTTTAGGAATTTTGATGCACCTTTTTTTTGTGTGC
Organism: Artemia sp. Qi Xiang Cuo; assembly: GCF_049724085.1. NCBI lineage: Eukaryota > Metazoa > Arthropoda > Branchiopoda > Anostraca > Artemiidae > Artemia > Artemia sp. Qi Xiang Cuo. Next base: position 60,313,081 of record NC_142805.1, read on the forward strand.
ATATTTTTCTTTGCTTGTGTTATTTCACACATGACCAGAAAAAGCATCTCATAAGACTTCATCCTGAGCAGAAAGAATACGCAGCCTAAAGCCCTGTCATTTCTTTTACAAACACTCAATTTACGCGTGGAGGTGTTAAGGGTAATTGTTCGGGGTAAATTTTCACCAGGATGGAATTGTTCAGCACGGGGAGGGAATTTTTCCGTGGAGGTGGAGCCAGATTTCCTGGCGTTATTTAAAAAACGATCAAAAATTAAATAAAAAACAATCTTTTTCAAGTGAAAGTAAGGAGCAATATTAAAACTTAAAACGAACAGAAATTATTACGTATACGAGGGGGTTGCGTCCAGTAGATGAACCAAATCGCTATCTTCTAACAAAATGCGAACAATTGTTGTATCAGGTATTTGAACCGATCAATAACCAAATTGATTGAGTCAAATTTTTGAATTACCATCTTTTTCAAGAATTTAAGCCATCCCTGGAAAACTAGGTGGAATCTATGATCGCCCCTGGCCATTCAACATTTTTTTGTATAATCCCGGGGGACTCGGTAGGGGAATTTAAAGAACAGGTAGTTTAGTGGTTTCCAGCTTTTCTTGATGTTGGATCCTTTTAGAAGATCGTTGAAAGAATTTTCTAACCCCTCTTCTTATCTGCAACAATTGATAAATAAAAATAAAACAAAGCATTTGATAACATATTTTCGGAATAACTAAAGCAGGGGTGGGTATTTTTGTTCAGTCTTTATTTTTTTTGTGTCTAAGTGTTTTTATTTAGTGCTTTTATTTTATTTAGTGTATTTAGTTATTAGTGTGATGATTGAAATTGTATATGTTCAGCAAATGTTACAATTTTTTTTTTAGTTTTTATCATGGTCTATATCAGGTCATTTTGAACACCATGCTTATTCCTGGCTTTTGTCTTGTTCTGCAGAAGAGTTCTGCAGAACAGATTCACTTTCAAGAGGTAATTACCAGTTATTTAGGGAATTAAAATGCTATGGGGAAGTAGGGGGGGGGGCGGTCCCTCCAGACCCCAGATTGCCCCAGCTGAAGTTTAGCGTCTTCATATATCTTGTCAAAACTAAGATAGGGCTACATAATTCAAGCATCTTCAGAAACAGATCAGTTTTCTTAAGTATAACTTTGTCTTTATGTTACTATATGGCTCATTTATGGCACTATATGGCTCATATCCCTCCACAAATTGTCACAAAATTAATCCACTTCAGCAGATGCCGCCAATATTCCAAAAGGAAGCATGAGAACTTTAGGCCATAAAATTTCCAGAAAAAACCCTTCTCAGTCATGCCCAGGTCACTGATGACCCCTTATAAAAAGCTATTACATGCCCCTTGGGGGTTATTTTGTAAGACTATCTTTAGAATACAGAGTAGAAATAATATTCCGAAGATCCAGACTAAGACAGCTATTATAACCACTAGGGCTTCCATCAATTATTTATATAACTTATTTTTTATTTACAGGTTTTATAGTTAGTAGGCTATAAATTATTAGACAAAGTTATTTACAACTAAAAGCGAATTGTCTGAACTAAAAAAGTATCGCAACTAGATGGCTCTTCTATCGGGGAAGTTTCATGGGTTGTGGCCACTTGTTGTTCGCGTAATTTTGAAATGACGAACCTGGGCCGTGATGAAGGTGAGCCGAACTTTCCTAACTTCCCCATAATGTGTTTAATAATTAGTTTTACAACAATTTTCAGGTAAACTGAGCCCAAGGATGCTAATAGAGAACAACACATGGATTGAAACTTGGAGGAACTGTTATGCTGTCCCAGCTCGCCGACAAAGACGAATTTTCGATGACACCAAGGAAGCTGAAAAGGTCTTGTATTTTTTTGTTTATTTATTTAAAGGAATAGATTGTGAGTTTCTTTGATATTGAAAAAAATTGATGATTTCAAGTAATTTGTAAATTCCAGCAAAAAAGTCTACCCTTTCGTCAATTTATGCAAAAGTAGGGAATTTTGCTAACACGAAATCGCTGAAAAGAAGATTATAATACCTGAAGATCTAAGATCTGATTATGACTGTATTTTAGCATTGCTGTCACGCCTAGAGGTCAAGAAATTACCAAGCTACAGTATTTGTGTTTCAGTTCATAAATGATTTAGCCCCCGATTTTTTAAAATGTTTTTTACCAAATAAACAGTGACCTGCATAATTATGGAACTATGCAAAGTGATAATATAGTTTTTGACTTGCACCGTGGTTTCCAACTTTCATTTTCGATGGAACATCTGGGCCCATCTATTTGGAATGAGCCTCCAGTGAGCATTATGCGGCGGAACACGTACCTTAGTTCAAAAAGAATTTAAAAGATTTCGAGGAGGGATAATTGTTGAATTTTAGTACGAATGGTAGGGTGGTTAGGGGAAGAAGTGTTGCTGGGGAGGTAAGGGTGTACGGGGGTTTTGGAGGGGTTGGGTTGGGATGGTAGGGTAGGGGAGGGCTAGTTGAGTATTGATGTTTGGTGGAGAATGGATTTTCTATCATTTATTTTATATTTGTATTTATCTTCTTATATTTTTATTTCAGTTATTTTAATGTTTGTTATTTTTATTTAATTGTCATTCAATATATTTTTTTATTATTAATATTATAGTTATTATTTTTATTATTATTATTATTATTTGATAAATCAAATATTGATTTAAATAGATCAGTAGTTACATGGACTTTCGCTTGACCGCAAACCATCACAGGCTTTTCTTCAGTGCAAAAGTGTTGTTAATTTTTATTTAATTATTTGTGAATATTAAAATAAAAATAAATAAAATAATAAAGAACAATAATCGCCATAAGCCGTTTGCTAAGCTGTTATCAAAAAGAGGATCAGCAGATCAAAGTAGAACAAGAGTATCAAACAGCGTTCCCACATTTTGAAGTAAACTTTACCAGTGATCCGATAAAATTGTTCCACAAAAGATTAATTTTTACCATTTAAACAGCAGTTAATATTTGAAAATAAATGAATGTTCGGTGAAAGAGTGACGAATCTGAATTTTTTATTCACGGATACATACGTCAGAGTTGAGATGGAGCCCTACGTCATCGTTTTGTATGTCTTTTGTTTTTCTTCCTCTTTGTTTTTCTCCGCTATCTCTCTCTTATCCGTCTCTTTCTTTATACTTTTTCATTAAAAAAAAATTGTATTTTGTTTTAGCTGAAATCGTTTTGTAATAGTTCTTCTATGCATCTATGTGTAAGCTAGACTTGACTTGTATCAAATAAATTGTAGATAAACTTGTATCTGAAAGACTTGTATCAGATACCTTGTATTAGAATTGTAGAAAAGATAAATTAGTATTTAAGATAAGATATTTATTAGAAAAGCCGAAACGGTTGAATTCGAATTTCAGTCAATAAATGAAAATATGATAAACAAAAAATCATAAGAAAGCGAAAGCTAAAAGACTGACAAAAAATACCAAAATTAAATTATAAAAACAGAAAAAGTATTTGTCAGTCAAAAATCAAAACTGGGAAATGTATCAACGAGGTGAAAAAATAAAATTCGGACAACAAGTAAAAACATGTTATGCTTAAAAAAAACTTGTTATCATGTTAAAACACCTTGTTTTCATGCTACAGACGGGTATTGAATAAAAATAAAACACTAATCTAAATAATGAATACCACTGAACACTGAATGACTTTCTGAAATCTAATTTTAATATGTCCATACAAAATCATATGCCCTCAAACACACAAGTAGAAAAATTTTAAAGTAAAAAAGTATCTAAATTTACAATCACAAATTCAAAGAAAGTCAATGGAAAATTAAAAAATAAAACAGCTTGATACTCTGATTTTTGTTCCATTGTGGTAGTCGACTTTGTTTCTGAGACGGTCTCGTACCTTCAAAGAAACTATGTATAAACTATTGTATTAAGATTTGGATATTTCGTGTTAAGTCTCGTGATTTAACGAAAATATTAGTTTCAACGGCCAATTTTTTCTATAATTTCCATTGCACGGTATTGAATCTTTTCAAAGTGCAAATATGCTAACGCGTGTTTTCATGGATCCCACTGCACATGTTTACTGTGTGTGTCATCCCTAAATTAGGTTAGTGTGATGATTGCAAATATTTTTTTATATTTCATCTTAAATTACCCTAAATTCTATTATGAAGGCATGGAAGCATGAATCCTTGTGATACGCGTATTAATCAATTTTTTAAAGCTTTATTTCCTGTTTCAGATTTTGGACTTTTTCTACGCTCTCACTCCAGGAGAAGTGTTCACATTATTACTTCCAACACTTTTCCATGCTGTGTTCTTAAGACTTTTGCAAGAGTCTCCGGCTGGCGTGTCTAAATTGCCTTCTGCTTTATCAAAAATTGCATCCGATTTGATTCAAATCCCTCCAACGTCTCTAAAGGACCTTGACTGCTTTGAGGTATGATTTCTTACAAAACCCAAATTTTTGAAGAAAGAAAAATAGCTGCAGGGCGAAGCATAAAGTTCCGCGGGGGGATTTTACGAAGGGGTATTTTCCGCGGGGGATGTTTTCCGCATATAGTAGAAAAAATAGTTACGAAAACCAGAATACACATATTATTGAGTGTGTGTTTGGAGCATACTGATTTGATGTCTTTGGTAAATTCACTGGGAATGATCAAGGCTTTGACGCGGGATATCTTCTTTTTTTATTTGAATGGTTAATTAGAAAGATAAGTTAACAATATAAGCTAAGCTAATGAATAAATTATTGTTGAATTTAGTCATCCACTTTAACTTTACTGGCATTATTAATCAAAATGATTTTATACAGTTAATAATTTTTGAACTTTTTTTCTTTTTAATTTGCAAAAAGTCGCATGGACATCAGGAAAATCGGAAATTTTATAAATATCCCGAGCGGAATAAGGCTAATTGAAAGCAAAAGAAATGGCAGTTATATTTGGCTGGCATTTGAGTGCTAGCATCAATATCAAACTGGAAGAAAAAAAATCGCAAAAATTGTGACATTTAGAAATTTGACACTACAATAAAGGTAAAACAAAATTGCAGTAACCTTGCTGGAATTTTATTTAGGAATAGGGTATAGTTTAAGTCATTTCAGGGGAGGGGGTGTTTCAATTAAAAAAGTTACGTTATGAATAATTTATCCACGATTTGCATTTCTAAACCAGTTCGGTAACTTTCTTGTTGCGGTACATTACTAAAAAAAAAATTAGTAAAAAAACCGACTTTTTATGAAACAAAATCATACATTCAATTTGGATTTTCAATTTGTATAAAAATTCAAGGAGAGTTTACCACCACACCGATCCTAAAATATGGAACCACACCGATCCCAAAATATGGGAACACACCGATCCCAAAATATCGAGCACCATACCGATCGACTACTGATTTCGTAGCTGAAAGGCATGCATCCCCATCTTATTTTAATTATAAAATATCAAGAAAAATTGACAATAAAACGAAGATGAAACCACATCGCGTTTTTGTTACTAAAATTTGATCCAGGAATAAGCAAAGGCTTAGCTCATTTTTCGGAAGGTGGGTAGACTCAGTTAGAGAGAGTTCATTTCTGTAGCTTTTTACCATTGAAAGAACTGAAAAATTTATTATTTTTTTTTCCTTTAAGAATCTGCTTTGATCCTAGATGGTGCTAAGGTAGAAGATTTTAATCTGTTTTATTGAAGAAGAAACCTCGCCTGCGTATGCAGCCTGTCCCAAGCCTACTGAAATGGTTTATATCTTCTTCCCCATTTTCAGGCAATAATAGAACTTTTCGCTTGGTCTGAGGATGCACTTTCTCGCGTTTCTTCTCTTTATCAGAAGTTTAACACTCCTACGTATACCTTACAATGCGAATCACTACAAAAGCTAATAGATGGCGCTGCTCTGCAGATAAATGGACCTAATAGTGATTTTGGTAGGGTGGTAAATCAGCTGTTTCAATCTGCCTTGATGGTAAGTTTTTTTTCAAATTGCTGTTTCTCACGAAGGAAATAGAAACCCAATACAGGCTTGTGCTTGTTAAAATTTAAGATTCCTCGATTTTTGCCTTAATTTCTTATGTCTGTAATTTTTGTATATGCTCTTAATTTCTTATGCTCTGTTTCCGATTTTGTGTTTCTTATTACTTGGGTGCCCTCCCATAAATCTCTACCCCCCTTAAATCCATTTCTGAATACGTGCCGGGTCATCATAATGATTATGTTTTTTTTTAAAATAATAACTGGGAGGAATATTTGGTGGGGATTGGGGCTTAGATTTGAGCAACATGAGAGATGATTTGTATTTGGGATTGATGTACGCTCAGTAGAATGTAGTATCTCAAAAAGTTGATAGAAAGGCTGAGATGATGCACATAAATTTCAAATGTCGAGGTACCGCAAGATCTACGTATGATTTTAAAATTTAGGCAAATTACAAAACTATGATCTTCAGACAAACGAAGATCAAGATAAAATTTATATTAAACATATATTTTAAATATTATGGCCTGTAGACGTAGATCAGATGTGGAGATCTGAGCTTTCTTTAGGGACAAAATTTTTGTTTTGTGCCTTTGAAATTGTAGAAAACATAGTTTTCTACAGTTTTTAGTGAAACAACATTTTTTCAAAAATTCCAGTGAAAAGTATATATATATATATATATATATATATATATATATATATATATATATATATATATCTTCAGTTTTCGTTACTTCTACCGCTAGTAAGTCTATACTAACAGTGTATTTCCGCGAGCTGTTTGAAGAGAAAGTTGAAGTAGAAGGTCTTTAGGATATGAGTAAAAAAAAATAAAGAAATAAATATAGAAGATCTATATTCTATTGCAACCTGGTAGTGTATCCGACTCACATTTCAATTTTCCAAATAACATAACAAATAAATAGTTATTCGAGTAAATAATTAGCGCAGAAACCTAACACAATTTCTATTTGAAGGTAATAGGCACGCACCGTTTATAAATATCATGGACAAAATGAATTGCCTGAGATCCAGAATTAAAATACTGCTTTTTAATCGACTGCTGTTGTTCTGTTGTTTTTTTAAATATAATAACAAAAACAAATTTTTGATGAAAATAATTACGCAAACTTTACTATCCTCTTTAAAAAATATAATTGATGTTGTATCTAAAATTGTTCCTTAGGAACATATAATGAAGCAGCGGTGTTTTGAAAAAAAATTGAAAAAAATGAAAAAAGATTCAAAATTCAAATATGAGAAGTAATTTATTCAAATACATTTAAAAATGAAATTCAATATACCCAAGTAATGTTGAACATATTCAAACTATGCATCAAAAACATATTTAAAAGCGCCTAACGTTAATATTCCTACATAGAAGCCTACCGTAAAATCAATTTTATTTTGATTTCAATTCTTCTTATTAATTTTAATCTAATTTCAAACAATTTAATTTCCATCTAAAATTTCATTTGAATTAAGCATCGTCAATTTTAATGAAAAAAGGAAAGCAAGTTATAGTTGAGAAACAGTTAGAACTATGAATGAAAACTATGGCTGAAAGATCCGTAGTTAGAACTATGAATGAAAACAAAATTCTGAAACACTCCCTGAAAAAAATTTCGAGTTAAAACCCAGAGAAGTTCTTGATATATTGCAGATCCACCCCTTTGACAACCTGGATGTGTATGGTGTCTTATGATTTAGTTCTGTATCCCCCTCAAATCTCCCTGAAAATTTCAATTTAATACCCATTGTTGTTTCTTGTTTATTACATTTTGACAACTTTGATGTACTCAGTGTTTTTTGATTTAGTTCAAAATTCCTTTATATATTCTCTAAAATTTTATATTTAATACCCTTATCCGTTCCTAAGACTTTTGCCTTTTAAGATCTTGATTCACAGTGTCTTTTTATTTTGTTTAAAATTCTGAAAGTTTGAAACTAAGTTAAAGTTGTTCAAAATGTAAAGGCTTTGTGTTGACAAAATTTGAAAATTAAGTCTAACAATTGCTGAATTTTCCAAAAAGTTGAGATTTTTGATTCTTGAACTGAAAAGGGCTTAGTTGTCTTGTTATAATTTTAGACAGGTCAAGCTGTCTGTGGTGGACTATACTTAAGAAAAGAAGAGTTTAAAATAAGTAAAAATTTCAAATATGGGGATAAAAGAGTTTCTTGGGGGTGTGTTTCTTGGGGGGCATAGTTAAGTGTGTTAGGGGTCTTGTTATGTTCAGGTGTTATTAGTGTTCAAAATAGGGGTAATTAGCATTGAAAGATCGTAGGAGCTGACTAGGCTGTTTTAGGTTGAATTTTGCCGTATTATGTCTCTTTCATGAATTTTCTCGGGTTTAGTTGTCTTGTTATGGATTTTTATAACTCGTCTCGTCTCTGGAGGGGTAGCTTTCTTGACTAGTTTGTATTTCCACAAATTTCGTTAATTTTGCCTTCACAAACTTTTTTGATAATTTTCAGTTTTCCCCATTGGTTGCTTCTGGTTTGTTTTTGTATTCAGTTGAGGTGATAACAGTATTCAGTTGAGGTGATAACAGTATTCAGTTGAGGTGATAACATTTGTGATAAGTTCAGATTATTTCATGTGTTTTGGTGCATTTATTTTTCATTTAATGAATTTTGTCAGACCACCCTAAGGGGGGGAGGAAACAGGGGGTAAAAATCACCCAAAGGGGAAAATGTGAAAAAGTATTTTTTTGCCTATTTCAGCTTGATATTTGGTAGGTATAATCGTTATTAGATAGAAACTGAAGGGAAGTCATGGGAAAAGTGATTGGATTGTTCTACCACCCTGGGAGGGGGGGGAGGGGGTTCGGGGGGGGGGTTAGGATCGAGCGCATTCAGTAGCGATGATACTTCACACTATGAATTTGGTCAAGACAGTTGTCATGTATCTGGACCCAGCTCAGACTCCAGTTTTGACAGTTGATCAGCTGCTCTATGCGCTGGCCAAACTGATTCAGTGGAACTTTCCAGAAATACATCCGGAAGATTCGTTTATCGTCGTTTTCGGTAGCCTGTACATAAAAATGAATATCCTGAAAGTGCTAGGAAACTGGCTCTGAGGTTGGAAATAAGTTACTGAAGATTATGAATATGATTTTTGAAAAAGGGGAAGTACCTAATAATTTTGGGAAAACCTTAATTAAGCCACTTTATAAGAAAGGTGATAAAAGTGGGTGTGGTAATTACCGAGTTATTATTCTGGTCTCTGTAGGTAGCAAATTACTTAGTAATAATATACTTTTTAGACTGAGAGATGCCGTAGACAAAGTTTTAAGAGAAGAACAGTGTGGTTTTAGAAAAGGTGGAAGATGTGTAGACCAAATTTTCACTCTTAGGTTAATAATTGAGAAGTACCTGAGTTGTCAAACACCTTTGGTCCTCAGTATTATAGATTATGAGCAAGCATTCCATTCTGTTGACAGAAGAGCTTTAGTAAAGGTTTTATCATTGTATGGTATACCAGACAAATACATTAAAGTGATTAGTGCTATGTACGACAATAACACTGCTACGGTTTATGTAGCAAATGAGGTTAGCAGCTGGTTTTGTATTAAATCAAGAGTTAAGCAGGGTTGTGATCTATCCCCCTTTATATGGATTATTTTGATGGACTTTGTCTTAAGGAGCACAGGAAAGGCAATGGGAGACCACGGAATCAAATGCAGAGGAAAAAGTCTCCTGGACTTGCATTATGCTGATGATTTAAGCATCGTAGATGAAAGTGTGAGCAAAATGAATGAACTTTTATAGGTTTTGCGAGTTCAGGGTGCTAGAATAGGTTTGAAAGTTAATATTAAGAATACTAAGTCAGTATGGCTAGGAATAAGTGAAGATGAAAAGGTGACATTGGGTAATGAAAAGATTGATCAAGTGGGCGGCTTCACTTACCTTCGTAGTATTATTATTAAAGATGGTGGGAACAGTGAAGATGTTAAAAGTAGAATAGCCAAGGCTCAGGGTGTTTTTTCACAGGGGAAAAAAGTTTGAAAGAATAGGAAGATATGTTTACAAACTAAAATTAGAATATTAGAAGTTACAGTGACGAAAGTGGTCAAATATGGCTCTGAAGCATGGGTGCTTTGAAAAGCGGATGAAGATTTGCTAGATTTTTTCCAGGAAATTACTTAAGGATTGTTCTGGGTACCCGGCTGACTGATCGTATTTCAAACTCTAGGCTATACGAAAAATGTGGTTCAATACCACCCTCTAGGGCTATAATGAAAGAAAGGCTGATGTGGCCAGGGCACGTTGTGTGGATGAAAAATGAGAGATTGCCGAAGGTTGGTATTTTCGGCCAACCGTCTAGGGCTAAACAGAAAGCAGGTCGTCCTTGTCTGGGGTGGGAGGACGTCATAAAGAAAGATTTAAAGGAAACGGGGACTTCGTGGGAGGGTGTAAAAAGGGAGGCTCTGAATAGATTGGGATGGAGGAGGAGCGTGTGTAGCTGTGTTTGCCTCATGTGACTTGGTGCTGCGGTGTGTTGTTAGTAGTAGCAGTAGTATGTCGATGCTCTGCGAAAGATTCTGTCATGCATGTTCACTCTGGACCACGCCAGATGGCTGTCTGTGCACGTCCGAGACATGTTTGCCCTCAGTATTCTGAACCCAGCTGTATTTTGTGAGTTTATGAAAGGAAACTTCACAGTTGGAAAGACAAAACATACATTTTCTTTTATGGTAATGGATGAAGCGCGTGAACAGATGAACGAGAAAATGAAAGGAACAGCCGGTTTGATTGGACTCACCAAAAGCCCAGATGCTATGCTTCCATGGATCACATCAGGTGCCGATGTTCAAAGGGCTGTTGAGGAGTATGAAGAAAGTTTCACAAACCCTTCTTCTGAAGAAAACGTGAAGCATCACAAGGACACCAAAATTACAGATGCGTTTCATGTGTCATGCTCAGGACTTTCTTCAAGTCATTGAAGGAAGGGGCAATCCATTTGCTGAATCAGAAAACGACCTTCTTACCCTTGAAACGAGGAAGGTCATACCCAGTAGCGTAGTACACAGCGCCAGGAACGCATACAAAATTGGACTCGACCAATATGAGAAGTTTACCGAAGATCGACTGACAACATGCTCCATGCCAGTAACAGATGTTATTAAGAAAAATAACCTGCCGCTGTTCACAAGTGCGATAGCCAAGAAACCGTCAAAGGCGGAACAAGAGACTTCTAGCCTGAAAAACAGTTGTTTTGTTTGATAGATTGTACATTGCCTGCCAGTCTCGTGACAGCGATATGAACGAGTTTTTAAAAGCACGAGAACCAGCCCACTCCCCCTGCATTGTCCGACAGCGGATCCCTTAGGAAAACTGCAAAATCTGACCTTAAAACTTGTTTAGAAGCATTGCTGGACATACCAACTACTATTCTTCGAGTCAGTGCAAAAGTATTCGATGGATCAGCCTCGGTTCATATTCTTACATTTGGCTTCTGCAAATTTTTCAAAGATTTCCTTTGTCCAGTGTTTCCCACCTACTCCCAGTAGATTCATGATAACAGCCGCAGCCAAAATTGAAAAGAAACTCAGTTTGGCAGTTTCCCTGCCCCCCCCCCCGTCTCTTTCCCCTATCCAGGATTTGTGATGTAATACAGTACCACTCGATCTTGAGAATGCCTCCTAAAATGGCGAGAACAAACTTAGAGACAGCAGATTAGAAATCTGGACAAAGGAAACCGGGGATGAACGCTGTGATGCTCAAATCTACGACTGCCTCCCCTCTCGTTTCCCCTCCTTTAAAATTCAAATGCACTAATATAACTTTCGTTTGAAGATATGAATTTAATCACTAAAGGAAGAAATAAAAAGAGGTAAACATAAGAAAAAAAGAAAAGTGGTACGCAGTTGGTGCCCTTTGTTTAGCAGCCTATTCGTTGCTGACGTCAGATCTATAGCACGCTCCATTACAGGCACACAGATTAGTGCACAGTAGTAAAGCCTTCATGCATGCATGGTAGCTTGCAAGCTTTCTTGCAGCCATATTTGACTAGTTCTTTGCACGCCTTGGATGCCTCGAGTAGCGTTGTCCAGACAGGATACTACTCATCATTTACGAGCTTCCATCCAAATTCAGAGGGGGAAGGAGGTCTCTGAATGGAGTCGGCTGCTATTCCCCAATTTCGGCCAGCCTGAAAGTGTGCACGCCTGGTGTTCTGAAGAAGGGCGTCGGATATTAGTGGGATGCGGTCAATATGCCGTCCCTTGGCAAAAAGCATTTTTCTCGCTTCGTCAACACCCTGGACTTCACTTGTCCGCTCATAGCATAAGACTACAAATCTCTCCAGTAGCTCTGGCGTTCGCGGTCTCGTAGCAGTCGACACAGATGACAAATCCAAGAACGCGTCAGTTGCATCGAGATAACTTCTCCAGACATCAAAGGCTTTCTTCTTCCCAATGCCAGAAAAGGAAGATACTGTATCGCAGCCTGTACATACGTGGAAACCAGGCAAAGCTTTTGACTTTTGAGGGCCAGGAGTATGATAAATTTCGTGAGCTGGGATGATTCTGCGCTGCTGCTTCACACCAATGTTCACCCAAAGCTCAATAAGTGGGACGTATGAGCAAGCGGCCACAGCTAGAACAAGCACATCTATATCTACGGCTCGTATCATAACTTGTTGGTGACCAGACAGGTAGCAATGACAATCGTGGAGGATAATTTGTGTATCTGCCTTTCAAAGAACGCAAGGGACCAAATCATCTCGATCAGCTGACACCGAAGGCACAACATCTGAATCCTTTGTGATGTAAACTTCCTTTCCAAACAAATTCATGCTTGCCAAGCGGTGTGCTAACAGGAAGAACAGTTGCTCTTTGTTTTCGTCGGTACAGAGGAAAGCAGCCCAGTTCCGAGGGATAGGAGTAAATTCTCTTAGGCTGACTCACTGTCCGAAACCTCTCCTTTCTCTTTCTTCTTTCTTCAAGCTGATTTTAATGTACCTGTCCCATATAACGTCGATGCGACTGACCATCTCTAAGTGGCTCTGTATGTACGGTAGAAAAATTGTGTCCGCGTAATCTTTGAAAAATTTGCAGAAGCCAAATGTAAGAATATGAACCAAAGCTGATCCATCGAATACTTTTGCACTGACTCGAGGAATAGTAGTTGGTATGTCCAGCAATGCTTATAGACCAGTTTTAAGTTCAGATTTTGCAGTTTTCCTAAGGGATCCACTGTTGGACAGTGCAGGGGGAGTGGGCTGGTTCTCCTACTTAAAAAACTCGTCCATGTCACCGTCACGAGACTGGCAGGCAATGTACAATCTATCAAACAAAACAACTGTTTTTCAGGCTAGAAGTCTCTTGTTCCGCCTTTGACGGTTTCTTGGCTATCGCACTTGTGAACAGCGGCAGGTTATTTTTCTTAATAACATCTGTTACTGGCATGGAGCATGTTGTCAGTCGATCTTCGGTAAACTTCTCATATTGGTCGAGTCCAATTTTGTATGCGTTCCTGGCGCTGTGTACTACGCTACTGGGTATGACCTTCCTCGTTTCAAGGGTAAGAAGGTCGTTTTCTGATTCAGCAAATGGATTGCCCCTTCCTTCAATGACTTGAAGAAAGTCCTGAGCATGACACATGAAACGCATCTGTAATTTTGGTGTCCTTGTGATGCTTCACGTTTTCTTCAGAAGAAGGGTTTGTGAAACTTTCTTCATACTCCTCAACAGCCCTTTGAACATCGGCACCTGATGTGATCCATGGAAGCATAGCATCTGGGCTTTTGGTGAGTCCAATCAAACCGGCTGTTCCTTTCATTTTCTCGTTCATCTGTTCACGCGCTTCATCCATTACCATAAAAGAAAATGTATGTTTTGTCTTTCCAACTGTGAAGTTTCCTTTCATAAACTCACAAAATACAGCTGGGTTCAGAATACTGAGGGCAAACATGTCTCGGACGTGCACAGACAGCCATCTGGCGTGGTCCAGAGTGAACATGCATGACAGAATCTTTCGCAGAGCATCGACATACTACTGCTACTACTAACAACTCACCGCAGCACCAAGCCGCCTGAGGCAAACACAGCTACACACGCTCCTCCTCCATCCCTATCTATTCAGAGCCTCCCTTTTTACACCCTCCCACGAAGTCCCCGTTTCCTTTAAATCTTTCTTTATGACGTCCTCCCACCCCAGACAAGGACGACCTGCTTTCTGTTTAGCCCTAGACGGTTGGCCGAAAATACCAACCTTCGGCAATCTCTCATTTTTCATCCACACAACGTGCCCTGGCCACATCAGCCTTTCTTTCATTATAGCCCTAGAGGGTGGTATTGAACCACATTTTTCGTATAGCCTAGAGTTTGAAATACGATCAGTCAGCCGGGTACCCAGAACAATCCTTAAGCAATTTCCTGGAAAAAATCTAGCAAATCTTCATCCGCTTTTCAAAGCACCCATGCTTCAGAGCCATATTTGACCACTTTCGTCACTGTAACTTCTAATATTCTAATTTTAGTTTGTAACAGACCCCCTCCTTGCCACCCCAAACGACGCCACTGACACCGAATATCAAGCTAAAATAGGGGAAAAGGATTTTTTGCTTTTCCCCCTTTTGGGTGTTTTTTACCCCCTGTTTCCCCCACTTAGGGTGGTACAGATCACTTGTGTCCCAGTCTCATTTGAAAGAGCACATTAAACTGCTCCTGTTAATCACCTTTCAGACTTTTTACCAAATTTGCACGAACCTTTGACTAAGCGACAAGACTATCAGTGTCATTCGTACTACGGCACTATAAAATGGAACTTCTGTGAGAATATCTAAATTATTATAAAAAACATAAATAATGATAGGACACAATTAAATAATTATAATAATAGGGGGTGGATAATTATTCTATAAAAGAAGAAGGAAAATCTTGATTAAAGAGTGTAAAAAGCTTATATTTCTGAATTATGGTTTTTAGGAGTATTTGCTACTATTAGTATTTGAAATTGGAGTAAAAAGGATAAAATTCATAGGAGACATTTGTGCTTTACTGAAATTAAAGTATTTAATCTTTAATATATTTATAAAAGAGAGTGTCATTAGCTGTTTTAAAAGAGTTTTGTAGTCTTTCTTCGACCCTAGATGGAGAAGGGTGATATTTGGCAATCTTTCATCCTTCATCCATAAAACTTCATCCTCAATCTCTTTTTCATCATAGCTCCAGAAAGTGAGATAGAATACCATTTTTCACACAGCTCACTGTTTGAAATACAGCCAGTCAGACGAGTAACCAAAACAATCAGTAGCCCAATGCTCTTGAAAACATCTAGCGCTTCGCCCTCGGTCTTCCGAATTGCCCATATTTTAGAGTCTTACTTGACCACTGTCATCGCTGTAGCGTGTCTAAAATTCAACAACCTTAAGTACTGCATCTTCCATATCGTTTTCATCGTATCTCTATCTCCTCATCTCTATTACTCTCCACTGGATCATTTAGGCTGTACATTGGTGCAAAATGTTGAACTACTTCTAAGGGGCAGTTCAAGATGTGTCATTGTGGCCGTATTCCTACTAAGGAATCGTTTTCTGGTTATGGCTTACTTCACGCAATATCCAAGAACAAGTTAATAACGCCAAGACACAGAATCAACCACGCATGAGAAAAAGTTGGGTGGATTATTTCTTTTATGCTAGATTACTCTCTTTTTGGCAGCTATGTAAAACGTAAAGTTCTATTTAGCCTAATTTTGGTATTTTTATGATAAATCTTATAAAAATCGAACATTTTTTCATTCTTCATGAATGTCGCAATCAATTTCGACGCAGATATAGATGATTTCTTTATTTTTGTGTATTTATAATAATAATTATAATAATATATGCTCTTTTAAATTTAGGAGTTGTAACTATTGCACCATCTATATTATAGCCATCGTGTTTCTAACTTCTCGTCTCTATTACCGTCTAATAAATCATTTCTGTTCAAAATACTTTCCCTTTTTACCTAGGAGTAATTTTGTAATGATAATAATTTTGATTGGCAAAGACATAAATATTTTCCTTTTAGATATTTAGATACAGATATTTCCCATAGAAGCTTTAGCTGCTACACCATCTATATTGTAGCCATCGTGTTTTTTAGTTCTCGTCTGTATTACCGTCTAATAAATCATTTCTGTTAAAAATACCTTCCCTTTCTACCTAGGAGCAAGTTTGTAATAATAATAATTTTTATTGGCAAAGACATAGATATTTTCCTTTAGATATTTAGATACAGATATTTCCCATAGAAGCTTTAGCTGCTACACCATCTATATTGTAGCCATCGTGTTTTTTAGTTCTCGTCTGTATTACCGTCTAATAAATCATTTCTGTTAAAAATACCTTCCCTTTCTACCTAGGAGCAAGTTTGTAATAATAATAATTTTTATTGGCAAAGACATAGATATTTTCCTTTAGATATTTAGATACAGATATTTCCCATAGAAGCTTTAGCTGCTACACCATCTATATTATAGCCATCGTGTTTCTTAGTTCTCGTCTCTATTACCTTAGACCTTAGATCCGCCTGTGCCTCCAGAGGCACCCAGGGCATCAAGAAGGAGCTGCCAATCTTCCCGCCGGTTGGCTGCTGCAAGTATGTCCTCCCACTGAGGTTGGATTGATGTGTGCAGGTTACGGAGATCTGTCTGGTATGTTCGATGCAGGGTGTTTCTGGGTCTGCCCCTGCGGCGTGGACCCGATGGCTGCCAATGGAGCGCTGCATTTGGTAGTCGGAGATTGTCCATACGTAGTACATGGCCAAGGTATCTCCATCGACGGACTCTTATGGTATGTGTCACAAGAGGCTGGCCAGTCTTGTCACGGATGGATTGGTTTGTTATTCTCTGCTGCCAACGGATGTTGAGAATTCTTCTAAGACATGTATTTTTAAAAGCAAGTATTCTTCGCTCTTGTTTCTGGTTCAGGTTCCAAGTTTTGACTGCGTAAAGCAGCACTGGCATAACATTGATATTGAAGAGTCGTAGCTTTAGCCGTATAGAGAAGACTTGGGACAGCGATACTTTCCGTAATCTATTGAAGGCCTCATTGGCTTGGCCGATTCTTGTGAGCACTTCTTTTGTGGTCGATCCGGTACTTTCTATTATGCTTCCCAAGTATTTGAAATGGACGACTTGCTCTATGTGTTGGTCTCTGCAATTGATGCTCGGGGCTGAATCTGTGGTGGACATGCATTTTGTTTTCTCATTATTTATTTTCAGGCCGATATGGCCACCTCTCTCCCTCATTTTGCCAAGGAGTTCTTGGAGTCTTTGCTTGCATGATTCTAGGACGGCAATGTCGTCAGTGAAGTCTACATCACTGAGGCGTGTTTCTGGATTCAGCTGGATTCCGTCTGTGCTTGTACTTCGCAGTATGTAATCAATGACAATTACGAAAAGTAGCGGTGACAAGACGCAACCTTGCTTAACTCCTGACATAATGCGGAAGAAACGAGTTTGGCCGTCTGGTGTCTTGATCTTCCACAGACTTTGGCGGTCTACTGAGTCAAATACCTTCTCAAAATCGATGAATATCATATAGATTTTGGAGCGCCATTCTCTGCTTTTTTCCCTCAGTAGCCGTAGGGTGAATATCAAGTCTGCACATAAACGGTTCGGTCTGAATCCATGTTGCTCGTCGCGAAGGTGTCTTTCGAGCTGCGAGCTGATTCTCTGCAGTAAAATCTGCGTCAGCATTTTGCTAGGTATGGAAAGCATGCAGATTCCTCGCCAGTTGCCTGGGAAGGACGTATCGCCTTTCTTAAAGATCCTCACAAGCGTGCTGCGTTTCCAATCCGAAGGTATTTTGGCGGTCGTCCAGATTACTGCGAACAACGCTGTCCAGAACCTGAGGCAGGTCATAACATTTCTGTTCAAAATACTTTTCCTTTCTACCTATATGCAATTTTGTAATAATAGTAATTTTGATTGGTAAAGACATAGATATTTTCCTTTAGATATTTAGATATATATATTTTCCATGGATATTTTCCAATTTTGAAAAAGACATAGATATTTTCCTTAAGATTTAGAAGCTTTAACCGCTGCACCATCTATATTATAGTCATCGTGTTTCTAAACTTCTCGTCTCTATTACCGACTAATAAAGCATTTCTGTTCAAAATACTTTCCCTTTCCACCTAGGAGCAATATGCAGCTACGGTGCCAGGTACCACCCCAGCGGTTGAAGTTTTTGGGAAATGCGAAGAGAGAGAATATATTCTACGTGCTGATGTTTCACGACCAACTTTGAATTCCAGTCCTGGCCCTCAGAGGATGTACTGCTCGTTGAAGGCCAATGAAGTTAGAATTTGTGGTGCATTTACTGAAGATACGTGCTTTATGTAATTTAAAAATCTTTCGCATAGAATGTGCTTCAGAATTCAGTTATTATTAATATTATTATTATTATTGCTAATATCTTTTTAAATATTATATTATTTAATTATTTATATTATTATGTTATATTATTATAACATAATATCAATATAATAATAATATGCACAACATAGCCTAATAATAATATAGGCCTAATAACGTATAATATAAAATATTGATGAAATTGTTAATATAATATTACATTATAATAATATATCATATCATATTATTTGTATTGTTCCAATATTAATTTTTTTTAATATTATTTTTAGTTGAAGTTGTTATTAAATCTATTATTCCTTATTAGTATTAATACAATTAGATATCTTTTTTTTCGTTGTACAAGAATGGCACAGATTGTACAAGAACACAGATTTAAGAGCAATTGGTATTGGAGATAAGAACAGGCTACGATATAAAGATTTTATTATTATAAGCGTTTTACGGGCTATTTCCTTATCTACCATTTTAGCCTAAAAAAGACAACAAATAATTAATGATAAATAATTAACAAATAATGATCATTAGCAGTAATTGAATTCTGTAACACATCTATGGTTTTTTTGCATTTTGCGTTAATATATACTTATAAAGGTAACATTGCCTCAAAAATGTTTTGTTTTAATATAAATTTGGACGCTGCTCTAAATATTTTTTTTATGTTTTGTCTTTTTAAGGGTGTTTAAAAGAAAGAAAGAAAATAAAATCGTAATTTTGGGTGATAAGAATCCCGGGCCGAAAAGAGTTAAATAGATTTTAACCGTTTATCGCCTTTAATAGGAAAAATTGTTTTAGTTTGGCTTCTCTTATCTCTTTCGTTTAAAAAAATCTAGAAAAAATTGTCAATTACAAAATAGGCTTTTATCAATAGGCTATATAGGCTTATATACAGCTTATAATAGGATATATAGACTTGTGCGATTGTCATGACAATTAAAATAACCACATGAAAAAGGAGCAATTACTATTAGAAGTAAAAGAGATTAAATTAGAAAAATTAACTTATAGAATTGGTTAAAAAATAATGTTAGTATATAAGCTCTAAATTTGTAATTAAAAAAAGAAGAATGTTAATCAATATTTAAAAAGGACACGAAGGAAAAGTAATCGTACGTTGCTTTTTGTTTTGAAGCAATCAGCTATCATGCATTGAATAGTTTTATTTCTCATGTAACACCTAACAAAAGTTTTAACAAAACTCCAGCAAAACATTTTGCGTTTGATTCGATTCAAAAAAATCATAGTAGGCAAATCCAATGTCCTTGGTCAAAGTTTAGAATCTATTTTTTTCAAATTTTGAAAAAATTGCAGAACAGTGATTTTTTTTTCCATTATTGGACCGACAGAAAGAGAAGAAAAATCAGAACCTCATGGATAAGTTTTTCAACTGTTTTCTTCTCGTCTTTGCCACCAATTTTTTTTCTGAACATGAATACTAAGTTTAGTCCTTCTAGTATGTTTGTACATTCTAGTATGTTTTTAGTATGTTGTAGTAATTCTTGTATGTTTTGGTTTCAGAAAACCATGAAATCTATTTTATCCCAAGGTGAATACATAGTCTTATTTCAAAAAATGTAACTAAAACTCGAACTTTTCTCGAAGTTAACTCAAAATATTTCTTTTTTTTAGATAATATGTTTTGGCAGGGGACAACCGACGTATATTGAGCTAGTTTTTGGCTTTAGAGGAGGAAAATGTCAGTGCTATTGTAGTGCCATTGTGCTATTGTAGTGCTATTGTGTAAAAAATATCGATAAATGTGTAAGCAATGTTCTATGTATACTCTAGTTCTAATGTTATATGTTCTATGTCTAGTTTAAAACGGTGGTTTGGGAAACATGTGTGTTTTCGTTTTATGTTATTAGCCAAATTTTTGAAATATAAGGTACACTTGAATTTTTTTAGTTTTTTCTTCCTTTTTTTTAGTTTTTACGTGGCCACTCATCATGGTTTTTGTAAAATCGTATTTAAATAAAATTTTTAGTTCAGGGTTGCCAGTTGGGAGTGTGTGTGATTTATTAGTTAAACCCAGTTGAATAACCACTAATGACATTTTAAAGATTCCCTGACACATTCATTAAAAAAAATCAATAAATGCCCCTCTCATAGATTAGGGAAAATATAATTTTGTTCCTTCTTTAAAAATATCTTTCCTTCCCTGTATTTTCACGATTGGTGTAGCTTTTCATATCTTTAGATCTTTTCTGTTTTCTGAAATTTCCATTTAGTTTAGCAGTTTTTCCAAATTTACTCCTCCCCCTCGTCATCTTAAAATAATTCCTAAGTAACTACCTGACTTTTATTATCATCATTAAATAGAATTTACTGAAATACGGTCAAGTGACTCACTATTCACGAAATTATTCAAAATTTCGTGACTATTCACTATTTACGAACATCAGTAACATAAAAATTGAATTAAGAGAAACAGAAAACAGATGGCATCTGAAAAATGTATGGAGTTATGAGAGGGACCATACACTTTTTTCAGAGGGAGGAGTCAATGCACTAGAAAAATTTAAAGCACCATAAAACCACAGATGGGTAAAAATCGGTAATTCCATTGGTTGAAAATCATTACTGTTTTCAAAAAGTTACAGACTTTGATGAGGCTTTCCGCCAAGATATAGTCGTCGCTGCGGCAAAGTTTTAAGTGAAGAGCCACTAGCGACATCATAAAGGATGACTCAGGGATAATGTGGGTGTCTATATAGTGGGAAAGGTGGTTGTTTTTTTACTCAACACTTGTGCAACTTAACCCAATATTTAACTCGACCCCATTTCAATTCAAACACCTCACAACTCAACCCTCATGTAACTCAACCCCCATGCAATTCAGCCACACGCAGCTCAACCTAACCTTATCTCAGGATAGGTCTTTGATGTCAGGTTTGTTGAATGGGTGTCAAATTGAATGGGGATTGTGTTCAGTAGCTGTTCAGTTAAATGAGGTTTGAATTGCGCAGGTGTTGAGTTGAATGAGGGGTGAGATCAATGGAGGTTGACTTGAATTAGGGTGAGTTGTGTGGGGGTTGAATTACATGGGGGATGGTATGCACAAGGGTCGAGTTAAATGGGTTTCTGTTGCATGAGAAACCAGCGGGAAGTTTTAAGTAGTGAGAATTGTTTCACTATACATAGTTAAATGTTTTGCTCAATAATTCCTTAAAAATCCCTATTAGGACACTTTTGTGGGTTGAAATGTTACATACAAAATGTTTTGTAGTTTGAAACCATGTGAATTTATACCGCATCCCCATTATTCTATTATTTTTGTGAATGTGGTCGCTTATTGCAGGATAATACCCAAAAAGAAAAAAATATTCGCACAATACCTTAATAACTTTGTCGTTTTTGATATGCCTAAGGTTTAAGAGATGTTTGTATATATGCCCCATTAATTAGTAAAATACAGAGATTACCTTCAGAGGATTTTTAAAAGTGTATCGAATCTCATAAATTTAGGTGGAGCTACCGTTGCACCCATGTGTATTTCTGTGGCTGAAATCGAAGGTGACAATTTTTAGATTGTTATTTGTTGCCAGAAGTCGAATTTTGGTTAAAAAAAGTGACACTGCCAGCCAAAACTATTTAGCAACCCTGCTAACGAGGGAAAAATATGAATTATTTTTACATTGGCTTAGTTTCAATAATGCAAAGCTTATGTAACCAGAAGTGACTTTAAAAGTAATGATCGTGATAGAACCAGCGTTTATGCTACAAATTGTAAGTTTTAGTGAGGCTCATATTTAGACACAAAAAGAGGGAGGGGTCAGTGAAATTGTTCTAGTTTGACTTATTTTGTTCCTCAAGACTAGACCTGTCTTCTACGCAAAATTATAAGCCTTAGAATTAGAGAAGAGGTTGAGATGTGAGCTTGAAAAATTTTCTTAGGACATAGTTTGGGTTCTAAATTTATTCCTAAAAGTGTCTTTCTCCTACTTCTGTAACTGTCCAAGATAGTGAAGCTAAGAGCTTTCTAAGAACTGACTAAGCAAGTGAAAATAAGTGACTAAGAAAATAAAAATCTACAATTCTGCCAAAGCATTTATACAGCAATATTACCTGGATTTTACACAGCGTAATACGATTGAGTAATAATAATGAATAATACCGTTTAATTTTCTGATTGACGAAACTATATCTTTCTTAAATCCTCGTGTCCCTAGTTCCTGCCATCGGGCCCTAATCCTGGTGCTTTTTGTTCATGAGTAACCCTTTGCTCCATGCAGAATCAGATAAAATTTCAAGATAATTTTTGTAATTCGAAACCGTCTAAAACGTTAAAATTAAGGTTTTGGGGCAAAAGCATACTAGTAGTTCAAGGCAGTCCTAGTAGGCTACTCATTTTCAAAACAAATCTTTCTTACAGAGTATACTTGCCCTGCAGGAATTAATCTGCTAGTACTCCTAGGTAGTTCAAGTACTTGAAAGATATCTTTTACAGTAGTATTTTAAATTTTGTGCCTTGATGAAATCAGAACAATTCTAGGAGGGCATACTAGCCATGCAGGGGCCCACTAATGGGCTGAATGTGTCACTAAAAACTGTGCATTCTTTAGAGACTTCATACGCACAGACATGTTTAGTATTTTTATATTCATCATCATCTAGGGTGTATTCGATTTAATAGTAAGTGGTGGTGGTATTAATTGGGCGCTATTCTATTGTTGCCCGAAGACGCTTTGGTTGTTCACAAGAGTCACAGTTTTTTTGCCAGGATAATCGACTGTCGTCTTTAGCATAATGATTGGGCTTCTGACCTCCATGGACAGTCACGCTGAGTGTCTTGATTTAGGGTTTAGGTTAAGATGTTCGACTTTAATGTTGCATCTCTTTGGTTATCGGTTATTAAGGGATTATTCAGGGAATATTTTTAAATAATTAAATGATATTTTCTAGAAATCACCATGATCGTATTAGAATATTTACCGAAGGTAGTTAGGCAGGCCTATGTAGGTAGACTACTAAATTGCACTGACAAAAGTGATGACAATATGAAATTAACAATTATAATATTGTTATTAGTTCACTCACCACATCATGAAAACTAATGAGAGTGAGAGTCTCCTAAATGGAGACCTAAACAATCTCCTAGGGTTCTCTTGTCTTCTAAATAGTAATCTTTAAAATATATTATATCTCTTTACTGAGGTTGGGTAGCAGGAAGATATGTTATATCAGCTAGCATTAAGGACAGAGCCATAAACTTCCTAGGAAAGGGCTAAATAAGGACAAAAGGGGGAATATTAAATCTAAGTAGGTCACAATCCCGAGAAAAGAGAATTTCTAATAAAATATATACATAAAAAGAATCGACTTTTTATGATGATTAATTAAAAAAAACTCCGAAAAATAAGTTTTCAAGCTTGATTTGTATATTCAATTTAAGTTTCACTCGTTTCAAAACTTATTTGTTCATTTACATTAATTTCTATTGTATGTTTGTTTGCATTGATTGTTTATTTAATTTCTGTTCATTTTAAGTTTCATTTATGCTTCAATAGCAAAATATTTTTTGTCGTTTTAAGCTTGATTTTCATATTCGATCTAAGCATTACTCGCTTTAAGATTAAGAATTTATGTTCGTTTTGGGTTTCAATTATTCTTTAATAATAATGTATTAAAATAACTTTTTCCACAAAATAAGTTTTTCAAAGAAAAGTAAAGAACTCCATTAAACAAAAATGAGCAAAAATAAAATCAAATAATCTACCAAGCGTGAAACTACCACAAATCAGCATCGATAGATAAATGAAATCCAAAACGAACAGAAATTACAATAAATAACCGAGTCAAACTCAAACGAGCAGAAATTAACATGAGTAGGGCTCAAAACCCCTATGCGGTCAGAAGTCAAGAAAGAAAATTGTCCTCTTCTGAAAAAAATTTAAATGATTTTTCTCTTATAGCTTTAATTAATCCACCAACACTAACATTTTGATTACGAAATATGCACATGACAGTATATGTATATTAAAATGAGACTGCTAATTCATTTACATTTTTTCCGTAAAGTGTAAATTATGTTCTGGCCATGGGAAGGCATAAGGGTTTTGAGCCCAACTTATGTTAATTTCTGCTTGGTAGATTATTTTATTTTATTTTTGCTCATTTTTGTTTAATGGAGTTCTTTACTTTTCTTTGAAAAACTTATTTTGTGGAAAAAGTTTTTTTAAAATTTATTTCTGTTCGTTTTATATTGACATAGTATTTTCAGAGAAAAAGAGAATAACACTTTAAATCTTTTCGTTTTTTTTAAACATTTATAGTTTGGCCTGCTATTTGCATGCTGGAAAAAAATGTTCAGCAATTTTTAACAACATACACCCTCTTAAAAATCTGGACACAAATAGAAGTGTTTAATTTAGTTTCATAACTCGTCTAGTTGACCTGAAATGGAAAACTTGATACCATTCGCAAAAATCTGTTTTCTTTCTTTGATAGCTTGGATACACTTACGCTATTTTGATTTGGTTAAGTCTTAAGAACAGAAGACGCCCCAAAAGTTTGAACATAAAAACCGCAGTCGTTATTGGGATACTGCTGAGATACCTTTTTGGGAATTATCATTAACACTGTGTATTTTGATTTAATCTTATGGCAACATTATTCTATTAAAAAAAAAGACAAAGGGTAGGGGGGGCTTGGGAGGGGGATTAGTTTTCCTTCAATCGCTTTTCAACTATTAAAAAGGGCATCAGCCCTTTCTATTTTCAATCGAATGAGCCCTTTTCGAAGTTCCTATGACAACTTTTTCGGTACAAAGTGCCCTGGTCTAAACAACAACAACAACAAAAAAATAATACATTTTACCCACGTCGGTCTTTACTATAAAAATGTCAAGTCTTCCAATCACTTTCGACTATTAAAAAGGGCACTAAGCCTTTTGATTTCCAATCGAATGAGCCCTTTTTGAGTTTCTACGACAGCACTTCCTATAAACACTTTATATACCCCCATGGCATAAATTGCAACTCTTACCCGTAGGGCTGTGAGGGTGGTTGTCATCCTCTAAGACCTAATTTCCAGAAATTTCAACTACGTTAAACAAAATGGTTATCTCAAAATTTTGATTGGATGTGTCTGGGAAAATGGTGGGCGTGAGAGGGGTGTTAAGCTTTCTCCAGTCACTGTCAGATATTAAAAAGGCACTAGCCCTTTTGATTTCCATTCATATGAGACTTTTTAAAGTTTCTACGACCACACTTTCAATAAAAGACCCATATGCCCCCATGGGATAACTTACGACCCTCGCCGCGAGGGCTGGGGGGAGGGGTTATCATCCTAACAGACCTAATTTCCAGAACTTTCTACTACGTTGAACAAAATGGCTATATAATAATTTTTATTGGATGTGTTTGGGGGAATGGTGGGCGTGAGAGAGGGATCAGTTCCCGTAAATCACTTTCAACTACTAGAAAGGGCACTAGCCCTCTAAATTTCCAATTGAATGAGCCCCTTTTGAAGTTTTTACGACAAGTTTATCATTAAAAACCTTATATACCCCCAGGGCATAGCTTACAACCTTCGCCCTGGAGACTCTGGGGGGTCTGTCATCCTTAAATACATAATTTCCAGAACTTTCAACGACGTTGAACAAAATGGCTATCTCTAAACTTTGATTGAATGTGTTTGGGGAAATGGAGGGCGTAAGAGGGGGGCTAATTACTCTCCCCTCACTTTCGACTATTAAAAAGGGCAATTTCAATTTCCTATCAAATGAGCCCCTTTTGAAATTTCTGCAACAACTTTCTATATAAGTCTTATATGTCCCCAGGGCATAACTTACAACCCTTGCACTGAAAGCTCTGATGGGGTTATCATCCTAAAAGACCTAATTTCCAGAACTTTTGAATACGTTGAACAAAATGGATATACCAAAATTTTGATTGGATGTGTTTGGGGAAATGGTGGGCGTGAGAGGGGGGTTAGTTGCCCTTCAATCAGTTTTGACCATTAAAAGGGCAATAGCCCTTTCAATTTTCAATTGAATGAGCCCTTTTGGATGTTTTTACAACATCGACTTCAATAAAAACCTTACATGCTCCCAGGGCATAACTTAAAACTCTTGCCCTGAGGGTTATGGGGGGGGGTAGGTTGTCATCCTTAAAGGCCTAATTTCCAAAACTTTCAACTGCGTTGAATTAAATGGCTATCTAAAAGTTTTGATTGGATGTGATTGGGGAAAAGGTGAGCGTGAGAGGGGGGTTAGTTGCCCTCAAATCACTTTCGACTGTTAAAAAGGGCACTATCCCTTTGAATTTCTAATCGAATGAGCCCTTTTTCAAGTTTCTCTGACAAACATTTCAATAAAAACCTCATATACCCCCAGGGCATAACTTATAACCATTGCCCTGAAAACTGTGGGGGGAGTGACATGCTCTAATGTATAATTTCCTGAACTTTAACTGCGTGGAATAAAATAACTATTTCAGAATTTTTATTGGCTTTGTTTTGGGAACTGGTGGGTGATGGGTGTTAGGTGCCTTCCATTCACTTTCAACTATTAAAAAGGGCACTAGCCATTTCGATTTCCAATCGAAGGAGGCCTTTTTGAAGTTTTTACGACGACGCGTTCAGAAAAAAACTCTATGTGCCCCAAGGGAATAACTTACAACCCATGCCCTGAGGGCTGTGGGGGAGTGTCCTCCTAAAAAACATAATTTCTATCTGGAAATCCCCAACACTGGACAAAATGGCTATCTAAAAATTTTGATTGGATGTGTTTGAGGAAAAGGTATTCGAGAGAAGGGGGCTAGTTGCCCTCAAATCACTTACGACTATTAAAAATGGCACTAGATCTTTGAATTTCAAATCGAATGAGCCCTTTTTCAGGTTTCTACGATAAAAATCTCAATAAAAAATTATGTTCCCCCAGGGCATAACTTATAACCCTTGCTCTGAAGACTGTGAGGGGAGTGTCCTTCTCAAAGGTATAATTTCCTGAACTTTAACTGCGTGGAACAAAATGGCTATTTCAAAATTTTGATTGGATGTGTTTGGGGAAATCGTGGGCGTGGAAGGGGTGTTTGTTGCCTTCCAATTACTTTTGACTATTAGAAAGGGCGCAAGGCATTTCAATTTCTAATCGAATGAGCCCTTTTTGAAGTTTCTACGACAACGCTTTCTATAAAAACTGTAGATGCTCCCAGGGCATAACTTACAATCCTTGTCCTGAGGGTTGTGAGGGGGTTGTCATCCTCGAAACATAATTTCCAGAAGTTTAAACTACGTTGAACAAAATGGCCATCTAAAAATTTTGATTGGATGTGTTTGGGGAAAAGGTGGGCGTAAGAGGGGGGTTAGTTACCGTCCGATCACTTCCAACTATTAAAAAGGGCACTAGCCCTTTGAATTTCCAATCAAATGAGTCTTTTTTTGAAGTTTCTATGACAACGCCTTCTATAAAAATCTTATATGCCCCTAGCGCATAGCTTACAACCCTTGCCCTGAGGGCTGTGGGGGATTGTCCTCCTCAAAAACATAATTTCTGTCCGGAAATCAACTACGCTGAACAAAAAGCCTATCTCAAAATTTTGATTGGATTTGTTTGGGGGAATGATGGGCGTGGGGGGGGGGCTAGTTGCCCTCCAATCACTTTCGACATTTAAAAGGGGCACTAGCCCTTTGAATTTCCAATCAAATGAGCCTTTCTTGAAGTTTCTACGACAACGCCTTCTATTAAAACCTTACATGCCCCCAGGGCATAACTTAAAACCCTTGACCCGGGGGCTGTACGTGTCCTCCTCAAAAACATATTTTCTATCTGGAAATCAACTACGCTGAACAAAATGGCTATCTCAAAATTTTGATTGGATGTGTTTGCGGGAATGATGGGCGCGGGGTGGGGGGGGGGGGTAGTTGCCCTCCAATAACTTTCGACTATTAAACCGGGCACTAGCCGTTTGAGTTTTCAGTTTAATGAGCCTTTTTTGAAGTTTCTACGACAACGCCTTCTATAAAAAACCTTATATGCCCCGAGTACATAACTTACAACCCTTGCCCTGAGGGTTGTTGGGGAGTATCCACATCAAAAAGTTTTTTCTATTTGGAAATCAACTACTCTGAACAAAATAGCTATCTAAAAATTTTGATTGGATGTGTTTGGGGGAATGATGGGCGTGAGGGGGGGGGGCTAATTGCCCTCCAATCCCTGTCGACTATTAAAAAGGGCACTAGCCACTCCAATTTGCAATCGAATGAGCTTTTTTTGAACTTTCTACGACAACTCCTTTGATACGAAGTGCCTTGGTATGGAGAAAAAAACAAAACAAAAAAAAGGCCCTGTGTGGGGGGCTAAGGGCCCTTCGGTCTCTTTTGAGTCTTTAAAAGGGAACTAGAACTTTCTATTTTCAATCGAATGTCCCTCTCTGAAGTTTATACGAGCATCCATTCTATAAGAACCATATATACCCCTCGAGTATAAATTACAATGCCTGTCCCTGGGCCTTGGGGGGTTGTATCGACCCCATAGTTTTAATATCTGATGTTTGAACTATTTTTAACAAAATGGTCACCTCAAATTTTTATCGAATGGGTTTATACATCCAAACACGTGGAGGGTGGGAGGGGCTGGATGCCATCCGACCTTTTTTTGCTCTGAGAAGATCGACTAGAACTTTTAATTTCCATTCAACTGAGTACTCTCTGAAGTTTATACGAACATCCCTTTCATAAAACCATGTACGGCACCAGGACATAGCTTATAATTCCTGCTCCCGACCCTGGGAGGATGTGTTGACACCGGAGTTTTTGTTATCTGTCCTTTGAACTATTTGAAAAAAATGGCTATCTCAACAGTTGTATCGGATGGGTTTTGAGAAAAGAGGGCGTGGCGAGGGCTAGGTGCCCTCCGATCTCTTTTGACTCTTAAAAATTGGACTAAAACTTTCAATTTTCGTTTAAATTAGCCCTTTCTGAAGTTTATACGACCATCCCTTCCGTACCAACCATATATACCCCCAGGGCGTAACTTGCAACGCCTGCCACCGGGCCCTGGGTGGTTGTGTCGACATATATGGTTCCAATCGACGAATATGACAACATTCATTATCTATTATACGAAAATGCGGATTTTGTAAAAAATTGATTTATTTTAAATATAGTTTTTTTTAATTACAAAATTCACTAGATGTAGTAATTTCCGTTACAATGAACTATTAAACATATCTACAATGTTCCTATGCCCAAATAACTTGGGAGAAGGAAAAAGCAGGAAAAAAGATACTGTCAATACACAACAAAATATCGCAGTTGCAGTCGCTTTCATTATTTTTCAATAAAGGACTGTGTTCGTGTGAACCCCTGTTCACACATTGAAAAGCATTCCCTTGGGCTCAATTTTATATGTTTCACATTATTCAGTTCAAAGAAGAAAGTCTACAATTTAATGTTGTTAACACAATAATGGGATCTCTTGAATGAATATATTTTGTTTTTATTAGTCTTGGGTTAAATTTTTACGGTGCTTTGCGCTAGAAAATATTGTTCTAGGCCTTCGACCAAATTCATTCTTAAGTAAATAAGTACTGTGAAATTCTTCAAATTCTGAATTTCGAAGACTTAGACTCTTTGCTACATAATACTTTCTTTAAGTATTCTCTTTTCTTAAATTGGTTTTCAAAGGGAGGCAAACATGCGCACAATTGTAGTTTTTGACAACTTATTTTGAGAACTTATTTTGAACTTATTTTGAACACAGAAAATAGTGGATTAGTGAAAACTAGAAAAAGAAGAGTAGACATACGACCATTCCTTATTTCTAATCAATCAAAACAAACTGCTCCTCGGAAGCTCTGCTACCCAAACCCTGTTTAAGGACAAATTGGCACTAAGATAAGCCAGATATGAAACAGCCTATTTAAAATACAACAGAGGGCTTGAAAGCACACTCCTGGGGAACCATCCATCATCACAAAATTGTTGCTGCTAGAAAAAAAATTAAACAGAAGGGTGGTGAAAATAATTTAAACAGCCTATCTGCTTCTTTCTCTGAAAATTCCGGAATTGAAGATACTTTTGCTGAAGAATCTGATTAAACTGATGTAGTGTCTATGGAAGAGGGTTGCGAAAGTGATGGAGAGGAACAGTGGGGAGCAAACTCTCACACCATTTCTTGTCCAGTGGGAGAGATGCTAAGAGTTTGCTTTGTTGCAATCGTATTTATTGAAATGTCCTCTTTCCGACAGTTATTTAAGGCTCTTCTAACAATGATATCCTTGTTGAGGGGGGAATCTCATCCATGGAGTTGTTGATTGTCCATCGGCCTTCTTTTCTTACTTTTTCAAATGAGACTTTAATAATGCCCTTAGGCTGAAAGTGTACGGCTTCATTATTACCGATATAGATGGCCCAGTCACTGTACATCCCGTTAAATCGCTCAAATTCCAGGAAGTCTCCTTATTGTAGAAAAGCATCCCCCTCTTTAGTTTTGACGCAGTCTATCCTGTTGGAATCCATGGTCATTTCCGATCTCCATTGGTTTTCAGGCAAGGAAAGCATTTTAGGACACATTGATTCATTAACAACAATTACCGGAAGACCAGTTTCGTAAATTCAAAATATTTTTCCATCTTGATCAAGCTGCTGATTGTTGAAACTACGAGTATATGTTCTGAAGTAATATTTAATCTTCTTTGGAGCTCATCTTTTACTCTTTCAATAGTATGTTTTCCATCTTAGAAAATGTATAACAAATAATAGTGTTACAAGTTTTTACAACAAATAATTTATGCATTTTTTATACATAAACATGCAATTTGAGTTTCTTTCTTTAAAATACATGAGAATGCTCAAACAAACGCCATTTTTTTTAAAATAGGTTGAAAACGCGAAAATATTTATGCAATTTTTATTTTTATCTTTAAGTCTAATGTCTTTTTTTAATACCAGTTTTTCGGTTTATACCAGTGCCATAAGCAAGGAGTCAATTTTATAGACGTCATAAGATAGCTTTCATCATAATATAGCATTTACTTTAACGTCATATATGGTTCCAACCGACGAATATGACGACATTCATTATCTATTACACGAAAATGCGGATTTTGTAAAAAAATTGATTTTATTTTAAATATAGTTTTTTTTTAATTACAAAAATCACTAGATGTAGTAATTTCCGTTAAAAGGAACCATTAAACATCTCTACAGTGTTCCTATGCCCAGATAACTTGGTAGAAGGAAAAAGCAGGAAAAAAGATACTCTCAATACACAACAAAATATCGCAGTTGCTGTCGCTTTTCTTATTTTTCAAGTCCACAGATTTTCCTTGCTGTACTAATATTTTACTTTTTTTTTTTTTGATCAGACACTATTCTTAGAAGTTATGGGTGATTATATTTTTATACTAAGGAATTTGATTTTCTCTTTCTAGGTTGCCACTACACAGCAACCCTGAAGTTGCCACTACCACTGCAACCCTGATGGTCTGTCGAATAACGCTCCTTGATCCTTTTTTTGGTTCTCAATTTATGTGTTAATATCCTTGATCTGTTGATAACCTATATTTTTCTCTGTCATTTTCACTTTCTAAAAATCTGGATCAGAAAAGAATTTAGTAGACGCATCTATGTGTTCTCAAATTCTGTTCCTTTCAGTAACCTTTTAACTCTTTTCAATTTGCATCTATTACATTCTAGAATGCTATCTCTATTTCTTCTCTAGTGCTGCTTTTATTAAGTAGATAGTATCGATATTTCGGTTGATACGCTCATAAACCGTTTTGGTTTTCTTCCCAGCTCGCGTTTTTTTACTGCTTATTTTAAGAAGTTATGGAGACAAAATTGGTATTGTTTCTTTCAAAATTCCTTCTGAACAAAAGTTTTGGGGGTCTATAATTCCTTCACATCTTCATTACATGTTTGAAAGCCATCTTAAACAAAAGTATGAAAGAAGAAAAATGCACAGGAAAATGACACTTTTTACTGCCAATTAAAGATTTTTCGTTACCTTGCGGCTTAAAGGAGCCTTTTAAGATTAATTATTTCCTAGCCAATTTGTGTGAAAGTTTTTCAAAAGAAACATTATTAGTTTAAAGGTACTTTGCATATTTTTACAGTGCTTTGCGCTAGAAAATATTGTTCTAGGCCCTGGACCAAATTAATTCTTAAGTAAATAAGTCATGTGAAATTTCAATTTGCTTTTTGAATTTCAAAAACCTAGACTCTTTGCTACATAATAATTTTTCTAAGTACTCTCTTTTCTTAAATAGGTTGCAAATATAAGGGATGCAAATATAAGGACAATTATCTTTGAAGTATCTACGACAACGCTTTCAATAAAAACCTTATATTCCCCAACGGCAGAACTTCAAACCCTGGCCCTGAGGGTGGGGGGGGGGGGGGTTGTCATACGCAAAGACCTAATTTCCAGACCTTTCAACTACGTTGAAGAAAACTGCTATCTCAAAATTGTTATTGGGTGTGTTTTGGGATTTGTTGGGCGTGAGTGGGGGGTTTCTTGCCCTCCAATCACATTCGACTATTAAAAAGGGCACAAACCGTTTCAATTTCCAATCGAATGATTCCTTTTTGAATTTTCTATGACAATGCTTTCTATAAAATAAAACCTTATATGCCCCCATGCAATAACTTACAGCCCTTGTCCTGAGGGCTGTGGGTGGAGTGTCATCCTCAAAAACATAATTTCCGGACTTTTTAACTACGTCGAACAGAATGGCTATCTCAAAATTTTGAGTGGATATGTTTGGGGAAATGCAGGGTATGTGAGGGGTGTCAGTTATCCTCCAATCACTTTCAACTATTAAAAAGGGCAAAAGCCATTCTAATTTCCAAGACCTTCATAAAGGAAAATTACAGTCCCTTGGCTTGTACAGCATGGAAAATCTGTGGACTTGAAAAATAAGGAAAATAAGGTCCACAGATTTTCCTTTCCTTTTTCAATAGCAACCGAAACTCTAAAAAACGGAATTTTGATACCAGTAGATACTTCAAAAGAATTGAATTTTTATGCTGATTTCAAACATTAAGTTTCATCAAGTTTAGTATTACCTATCAAAAGTTACGAGCCTGAAAAAAATTGCTTTATTTTCGAAAAAAGAAAAAAACACCCCTAAAAGTGATAGAATCTCCTCATCATAATATAGAATTTACTTTAACGTCATATATGGTTCCAACTGACGAATATGACGACATCCATTATCTATTATACGAAAATGCAGTATTTTGTATAAAATTTATTTTATTTTAAATACAATTTTTTTAATTACAAAATGCACAGGATGTAGTTATTTCCATTAAAATGAACCATTAAACATCTCTACAATGTTCCTATGCCCAGATAACTCGGGAGAAGGAAAAAGCAGGAAAAAGATACTGTCAATACAAAATATTGCAGTTGCAGTCACTTTCCTTATTTTTCAAGTCCATAGATTTTCCTTGCCGGAAAATCCAACGGACTGTAATTTTCCTTTATGAAGGTTTTGAAAACAGCAATTCTAATATTTTACTTTGTTTTTTGGTCAGACAGTATTCTTAGAAGTTACGGGTGATTATATTTTTATACTAAGGAACTTGATTTTATCTTTCTAGGCTGCCACTACACAGCAACCCCGAAGTTGCCACTACCGCTGCAACCCTGATGGTCTGTCGAATAACACTCCTTGTTCTTTTGTTTGGTTCTCAATTTACGTGTCTCAATAAAATATAAATGGTTTTACTTTTATAACTTTAATAAATCAAGTAATATTAACAATTTGATGACTAAATTTCAGTAAATGTATTTTAAACTGACAATGCACATTCATTCGTATTTTTTTCAGTAAAGTGCAAATTTTGTTCTGGCCTTGGGAAGGCATAGGGGTTTTGCGCCCAACTTATGTTAATTTCTGCTCATTTTGAGTTTGACTCGACTAATGATTGTAATTTCTGTTCGTTTTGGCTTTCATTTATTTATCAATGCTGATTTGTGGTAGTTTTACGCTTGGTAGATTATTTGATTTTAGTTTTGCTCAGTTTTTGTTTAATGTAGCACTTTACTTTTCTTTGAAAAACTTGTTTTGTGGAAAAAGTTTTTTTAATTAATTTCTGTTCGTTTTATATGGACATGGTCTTTTCAGGGAAAAAGAAAATAATACTTTAAATCTTTTCGTTTTTTTAAAGATTTATAGTTTGGCCTGCTATTTGTTTGTCGGAGAAAAATTTTCAGCAATTTTTAACAGCATACACCCTTTTAAAAATCTGGACACAAATAGTACTGTTTAATTTAGTTTCAGAATTCTTCTACTCGACCTGTAATGAAAAACTTGATACAACTTTCATGAAAATCTGTACAATTTCTTTGATTTGTTTGGTACGCTTTTACACTTTGGATTTGGTTTAAGTTTAAGAGCAG
This sequence comes from Artemia sp. Qi Xiang Cuo, assembly GCF_049724085.1. Classification (NCBI taxonomy): domain Eukaryota; kingdom Metazoa; phylum Arthropoda; class Branchiopoda; order Anostraca; family Artemiidae; genus Artemia; species Artemia sp. Qi Xiang Cuo. The sequence goes on from NC_142805.1 coordinate 60,347,776, forward strand.
AAGTAGCCCCAAACGTTTGAACATAATACCCTCAGTCGTTCTTGGGATACTGCTGAGATGCCTTATTGGGAATTAGCATTATCACAGTGCATTTTGATTTGATCTTAAGGCAGCATTTAGTTTTTAATCATATGAAAATTGGATTTGAGGAAGACTAAAATCTATTCTATAAATCATATACAACAGTTTTCTGTATAAACCTTATATGCCCCCAGGGCATAACTTACAACCCTTGCACTGAGGGCTCTGAAGGGGTTGTCATTCTAAAAGACCTAATTTCCAGAACTTTCAACTAAGCTGAACAAAATGGATATCTAAAAATGTTGATTGGAAGTTTGGGAAAATGGTATGCGTGCGAGGGGCGTTAGTCGCTATACAATAACTTTCCGCTATTAATAAACACATTAGCCCTTTCAATTTCCAATTGAACGAGCCCTTTTGAAGTTTCTACGACAACGCTTTCAATAAAAACCCTGAGGGCTGTGGGGGGAGGGGTTGTCATCTTTAAAGACCTAATTTCCAAAACTACGTTGAATAAAATGGCTATCTAAAAATTTTGAATGGATGTGTTTTGGGAAAAGGTGGGCGAGAGAGGGGGTTAGTTGCCCTCAAATCACTTTTGACTATTAAAAAGGGTACTAGTTCTTTGAATTTCAAATCAAATGAGCCCTTTTCAAGTATCTACGACAAAGATTTCAATAAAAACCTTATATGCCCCCAGAGCATAACTTATAATCCTTGCCCTGAGGGTTTTGGGTGAGTGTCCTCCTTAAAAGTATGTTTTCTATCTGGAAATCAACTACCCTGAACAAAATGGCTATCTAATATTTTTTTTTGGATGTGTCTGGGGGAATGATGGGTGTGGGGGGCTAGTTGCCCTCCAATCACTTTCGACTATTAAAAAGGGCACTAGCCCTTTTAATTTCCAGTCGAATGAGCTTTTATTGAAGTTTCTACGACAACACCTTCTTTAAAAACCTTATATACGCCCCGGGCATAACTTAAAACCCTTGTTTTGAGGGATGTGGGAGAGTGTCCTCCTCAAAAACATATTTTCTATCTGGAAATCAACTACACTGAACAAAATGGTTACCTCAAAGTTTTGTTTGGTTGTGTTTGGGGGAAGGCCGGGCGTCAGGGGGGGGGGCTAGTTGCACTCAAATCAATTTCGACTATTAAAAAGGGTACTAGCCTTTTGAATTTCCAATCGAATGAGCCTGTTTTGATTTTCTACGACAACACCTTCAATAAAAACCTTATATGCCCCCAGGGCATAACTAAAACCCTTGCCCTGATGGTTGTGAGGGAGTGTCCTCTTCAAAAACAAATTTTATATGTGGAAATCAACTACGCTGAACAAAATGGCTCTCTTAAAATTTTGATTGGATGTGTTTGGGGGAATGATGGGCGTGGGGGAGGGTTTAGTTGCCCTCCAATCGCTTTCAACTATTAAAAAGGGTACTAGCGCTTTGAATTTCCAATCGAATGAACCTGTTTTGAAGTTTCTACGACAACACCTTCTATAAAAACCTCATATGCCCCCAGGGCATAAATTAAAACCCTTACCTTGAGGGTTGTGGGGGAGTGTCCTCCTCAAAAATATATTTTCTATCTGGAAATCAACTACACTGAACGAAATGGCTCTCTAAAAATTTTTATTGGATTTGTTTTGGGGAAGGATGGGAGTGGGGGGGGGGGCTCGGTGCCCTCCAATCACTTTCGACAATTAAAAAGGTACTAGCTCTTTGAATTTCCAATTGAATGAGCCTGTTTTGAAGTTTCTACGACAACGCCTTCCATGAAAACCTTATATGCCCCCAGGGTATAATTAAAACCCTTGCCCTGAGGGTTGTAGGGGAGTGTCCTCCTCGAAAACATATTTTCCATCTGAAAATCAAGTACGCTGAACAAAATGGCTATCTGAAAATTTTTATTGAATGTGTGGGGCAATAATGGGCGTTGGGGTGGGGAGGCGGGGTGGGGGCTAGTTGCCCTCCAATCACTTTCGACTATTAGAAAACGGTACTAGCCCTTTGAATTTCTAATCGAATGAGCATTTCCTTAAGTTTCTACGACAACGCCTTCTTTAAAAACCTTATATACCCCCAGGGCATAACTTAAAACCCTAGCCCCGAGGACTGTAGGGAAGTGTCCTCCTCAAAAACATATTTTCTATCTGGAAATCAACTACACTTGACAAAATGGCTATCTCAAAATTTTGATTGGATGTGTTTGGGGGAATGATAGGCGTGGGGTTGCCCTCCAATCACTTTCGACTATGAAGAAGTGCACTTGCCCTTTGAATTTCCAATCGAATGAGCGTTTTTGAAGTTTCTACGACAAAGCCTTCTATAAAAACCTTATATGCCCTCAGGGCATAACTTAAAACCCTTGCCCCGAGGGTTGTGGGGGAGTTTCCTCCACAAAAAGATATTTACTATCTGGAAATCAACCACGCTGAACAAAATGGCTATCTCAGAATTTTGATTGAATGTATTTGGGGGAATGATGGGCATGGGGGGGGGCTAGTTGCCCTCCAATCACTTTCGACTATTAAAAGGGGACTATCCCTTTGAATTTCAAATCGAAGGAGCCTTTTTTGAAGTTTTTACGACAACACCTTCTATAAAAACCTTATATGCCCTCAGGGCATAACTTAAAACCCTTGCCCCGTGGAATTTTGGGGGAGTGTCGTCCTCAAAAAGATATTTTCTATCTGGAAATCAACTACGCTGAATAAAATGGCTATCTCAAAATTTGATTGGACCTATTTGGGGGAATGATGGGCGTCGGGGAGGGGGGCCAAGTTGCCCGCCAATCACTTTCGACTATTAAAAAGGGCAATAGCCACTCCAATTTCCAATTGAATGAGCCCTTTTAGAAGTTTCTACGACGACTCCTTCGATACGAAGTGCCCGGGTATGGAGAAAAAAAAAACACACATTGTGCCCACATCGTTCTATACTTAGGCAGTGCTAGTGCGCTGCCTATGATAGTATCGATATTTCGGTTGATAGGCTCATAAACTTTTTCTGTTTTTTTTTCCGTTTAGTTCGTCTTTTTTACTGCTTGTTTTTAGAAGTTATGGAGACTAAATTGGTTTTGTTTCTTTCGAAATTCCTTCAAAGCAAAAGTTTTTGGGGAAATTGTAGAGGTATTTAATGGTTCATTTTAATGGAAACTACTACATCTAGTGTGTTTTGTAAATAAAAGAAACTATATTTTATATAAAATCAATTTTTTACAAAAAACTGCATTTTCGTATAATAGATAATGGATGTCGTCATATTCGTCAGTTAGAACCATATATGACATTAAAGTATATGCTATGTTATGATGAAGGCGGCAAAGGGGGGTTACTTGCCCTCCAGTCACGTTCGAATATTAAAAAGGGCACTAGCCATTACAATTTCCAATCGAATGATTCCTTATTGAATTTTCTACGAGAACACTTTCTATTAAATAAAACCTTATATACTTCTAGGCAGTAAATTACAACCCTTGCCCTGAGAGCTGCGGGGAGATTGTCATCCTCAAAAACATAATTTCCAGACTTTTTAGCTATGTCTAACAAAATGGCTATCTCAAAATTTTGATTGGATGTGTTTGGGGAAATGGTGGGTGTGAGAGGGTTGTTAGTTATCCTCCAATCCCCCACTTACAATCACCTATATTTCCTCACCTATATTGGTATATGAAATTTGAAATGTAGTATACCTCTATTTTTATAACCTGATATATTTTGGAATGCTCAATTTTATATAATTTTAATATATGGATTTTTTTTTTTTTTTTTTTTTTTTTTTTTTTTTTTTTTTTTTTTTAAGAAAAGAGTAGGTGACATTAAATAAATTAAGAGATATTTTTAAAGAAATTTTGAAAGTCACCGAGAGGAGAGGAGGTGGGAAAACAAAAAAAAAAAACAATCACCTATATTTCTACTAGACAAAACTTCAATATTTTAAAATTCCTTTCTGGCTTAGCATTTAAGAAAATTTGCAATTAATAATCAGTATTTATCATGTATAGGTCAGTATGGTAATCATAGCAAGTCACTATTATTTAGCAGCATAAATTCCATAAAAAGCGTTAAATTAAAATTCTCCAAGCCAAAGGTCTTTCCTGCTCAATTGATGGGATAATGTAAGTAAGAAATATGTTGTTTTAGTGGAATTGGAAATTTTTATTCGATGTGTTTGGGGGAATGATGGGTGTGGGGGGCACTAGTTGCCCTCCAATCCCTTTCGACCATTAAAAAGGGCACTAGCCCTTTGAATTTCTAGTCGAATGAGCTTTAATTGAAGTTTCTACGACAACACCTTCTTTAAAAACCTTATATACCCCCAGGGCATAACTTAAAACCCTTGCCCTGAGGGATGCGGTGGAGTGTCCTCCTCAAAAACATATTTTCTATCTGGAAATCAACTACGCTGAACAAAATGGCTACCTCAAAGTTTCATTGGATGTGTTTGGGGGAATGTGATTGCAATGTGTTTGGGGGAAGTTCCAGGACATCCTTCTCTTTCTTCATTCCACTGGCAAAAAGAGCTTATGTGCTTGTACCATCGAAGTATGTGAACAAATTTGCACAAGGGGGCTTTGCCTAGCTGATTGAAGGCAGTTATATCTTTTTGTGATGGTTCAAATATAAGAAAAATATTAATTTCAGTATCAAATATAACAGTTTCTACTAAAATTGCCACATATCTTTAATTTTGCTTCAAAATCAGTGTGACCATTTCTTTCCCTATGACCTCTCCAATGTTAAGTAGCAAGGCTATTCACACAATACTATGGGTTACCAGATGATCATTACAGCATATCTGCAATATCTCTGGAACTGGATCAAGCTGAAGCTTCCAAGGGGTCTTTTTTGGTCTTTAATATGTTTTTTTGGCACGACAACACCTTACCTAACAAAATCTATTTCTAGTGAAATACCAATATGTACCAAAAGAAACCATGCTTACTGTTTCCCGGGTATCAAAATAGTGTATCTATGTTATCTCTGGAAAATATAGGGAGATTAAGTAGAAACTTTCGGAGGGTGTGAGACAGCATATTTTTACTTGGGGGATTGGGAGAGGTGAACTGAAAGAAACTATGTATCTGGGTTATGAAAAAGATATATCTGTGTCATCTTGGGGGTGATAGATGAGGATTGAGCTCTTGATGTGAAATTTTATTGATCCTTAGAGAGTAGTGAAGAGCCAAGGTATGGTGCAAAACCTTTTTGTCTTCTATTGGTTCATCCAAAAAAAAGGACAGAATAGATGGTGTAGACTTAAAGTTGAAAGAAAGGATCAAGTCAGAGAAGTTTAGCAAAAGTCTACCAAGCTTGGAGATCTCTGAAGTAAGTTTTTACTATAAGATTGACATAAATACTTCCCATTGTTTCGCATTCAAATGCACTTGCTTCAAGAGACATAATGAAAAAAATCCCATATATTCCAAGCCACTCAGGCTTTATGGGCCATCATCCTTCATAATTGCAATTTCTTTACAACTATTGACCAACCAAAGCTAATCCCCCCCCGATAAATGGCTTTTTGGATATCAAGCCATTTATCCTTTCCCCTGTTAGTATTATTGTACATGTTCAAATGGGCCAAACCTCCTGGCTTTCTCCTATCGAATGCTAAACTCTACTGGTCTAACTCCCTCCTCATTTTGGGGAATTTTCCAGGGGGTGAATTTTTCAGGGGAAATTTTGCACTGGGGGCAATTTTCCAGAATTCCTTATATGAAGTTTTCTTTCTACTTTGCCGACTTAATTTTACTCGTGCAGATGTTAAGGTAATTGTCTGGAGTAAATTTTTACCAGAATTGAATTGTCTAAAAGATATATCCGCAAAGGAGGAGGAATTTTTCCGTGGAAATGGAGCTAAATTTCCTGTCATTATTTTTAAAAAATCAGAAATTAAATAAAAACAGGTTTTTCCAACTGAAATTAAGGAGCAACATTAAAACTTAAAACGAACAGAAATTATTCCGTATATATAAAGAATTGTCCCCTCCTCAACACCTCGCTCTTTACGCTAAGCTTTTAATTTGTCCCAATTCCAGAAGAACGACTCTTGAAACACAAGGTTCATTTAATTTGAACAATAAGAAGGTTTTTCAAACTACTAAAAAACTTTAGCTTAAAGAGTGAAGTGTTGAAGAGGGGGCATGTGTTTGGAGAAAAGGTGGGCGTGAGGGGGGGGATAGGTGCTCTACAATCACTTTCGACTATTAAAACGGGCACTAGCCCTTTCAATTTCCAATCGAATGAGCCCTTTTGAAGTTTCTACGACAAAATTTCAATAAAAACCTTATATGCCCCCAGGGCATAGCTTACGACCCTTGCCCTGAGGGATGGGGGGGGGGGGGGTGGTCATCCTTGAAGACCTAATGTCCATAACTTCCAACTACTTTGAAGAAAATTGCGATTGGATGTGTTTAGGGAAATTGTGGGCGTGAGTGGGGGGTTAGTTGCCCTCCAATCACTTCCGACTACTAAAAAGGGCACTAGCCCTTTCAATTTCCAATCGAGTGAGCCCTTTTTGAGGTTTCTACGACAACACTTTCTATAAAAACTTTATATTCCCCAGGGCATAACTTACAACCCTTGCCCAGAGGGCTGTGAGAGGGTTGTCATCCTCAAAGACGAAATTTCCGGACCTTTCAACTACGTTGAACAAAATGTTTGAAAAAAAAACCCATTGAAGTCAAAACTTACTGTGCCTTACAATCCTAGAGATTATGACGATGGTTTGGATTGTTTCACCGAAGCTATCGAGACTTCAGCGTGTGTTCATGCCAAATACTTCCTGAACAGTGCAGCAGCCTTAGCACAATTAGTATGCAGTTGTTTTTAATATTTATTTCTATTTACACATTTGAGTTGTTTCTGTTTTATACTGCATCCCCTTACTCCAATTTAAAAATTCATTTTATTCTTTTTATACAATTTATAATTTTGATTGCCATTGATTTGCCATGATGGGGAATATTTATACTTGTTTATTTTCTTCCAATCTTCTTCTTCTCTCTTCGAATTTCAGCTAAAACTAACCACACTGAAACGGGTTTCAGGGTCCGGGCAATAATAAAAAACTAAATTATTCCCCCTTCATAAAAAAAATTCGGAATAATCTTTGTTTATTTCCTGGCAACTCAATATTAAGTAGCTCACTTGTGTCTGGCTTTGCTTTTAGTCTCGAGAAATGTTTCTCGTTATTTTGCTGACTTTGCAATACTATTGCAGCCCTATTACAATACTAGCCCTATAGCCCTATTACAATACTAGCCCTCTTTTTTGCAATGGTATTATTCTTTCCTGAGTATCAATGAATCACTTCGAATTCTGAAATATTAGGCATTTTCTTCACATAATGAGAAAATGAGTATCAGCTGTGGCAGATTCTTGTAAGGAATTCTTCTTCAAATTGAGTCTAATAGAATTTTGGATTTGAGGATTGAATATGTGTAGATGTTTGATGTTATATTTGAAATTAAATCGGCCAATTCATTGTACTTAATTGCGTGGTATCTTGGCATGTGGTGAAAATAAAGCTGGGTGTTGTTTTACTGAATACTCCATATTAATTTGTGTAGACTTGCCTTGTCAGAGTCAGCGACTGACTTATGGACCGGGCTAATGATCTACAGGACAGACTTAGGGGGCTTTTATCAATAATAAAAGTCAGGGGGCTTTTATCAATAATACTTAGTGCTTCAATTATAGCCTTTAGCTTGGCCGTAAGGATGGATGTGCTGTTGAAGCCCAGTTCATATATGTAAGGTGGCCTAGGCGTATCCCCCCTGAAAATTCCTCCCGTAAAAACTCCTTCCTCTCCCCGAAAATTCTTCCCTATATTTCCCCTGGATAATTTCGGATGTTCATTAGAAAGGAAATTGAAAGTTCTACTCCCTTGTTTGTCAGAGGCAATGCTACAGCTTTGTCATAACAGAAATATAAGCGCTTAATGTATTAATATTTATTTTTTCTTAGAGGCACTTCTTATGGAAGAGGTGGTCGTATAAACTTTGGAGAAGCCTCGTTCAATCACAAATTAAAAGTTCTATATCCCTTGTTACGCCCCATGTCCCTTTTTTATCAGATAAGTGTCCCTTTTCTTCATTTGCTTTAATTAATCTACAGTTTAGTTTTGACTTACAATCTAAGCTCTCGTAAGACTTTCTCAAGAGAAAACAAATTGGATTTGGACTACAATTCGGTATGAGTCATCGAACGGGCTTGCTTAGTCCGTCAAGACTTCCCTCAAGAACAACGATGATTTTAACTGGAGATCTACCCTTCCAAAAGCCGGATTTAATTTCTGGAAGTATTTTGTTAAGCTCCAGAAGCCACTTCAATCTTCGTGTACCAGTTTCTCAAAAAAAAGTCTCCCAAAACCAGCAAAAGACAAATGGGTCAGTAGTTTATATTTTATGTGGCGGTGGATAAGGCTAAGCAACGGGCACGACAATAGCTCATTTGTATACCCGTGGGAAAGTGTTTTTTTTTCCCAGGATGCAGTAGAAACTTTCGAAAGCATCTTGTGATAAAACTTGACCACTCTCTACGCCCACCTATAACACATTTAATCTTTACTGGAGCTGTCAGCATGTTTACTTCAATAAAGAAGTCATTCAACTCTGAAAGGGTAAATGGAAGACCCATTCATAGATCCATATGCTTTTTCCTTATATTTAGCTTTATCGGGTACTTTGCAAACACTTGGTCTCGTCAATTTTTTTTTAGTTTTGTGCTCTTTCTTAAAATTAATAGCAAATGCATCACCTTTATTTTTGTTCATTATATTGATTATTTAACAGATAAACCACGGGTTATGTTACTCCCTTTCTTATTATTTCCAGCCATTTTGTTTATGAAACTGTTCATCGTGCCTGAGGGAATATTTGAGTAATTTTGTGGGAAAGTCCTTCTGTATCAATTGCTTTGATCTAAGCCCCAATGCTTAAACTTTTTTCAGCAACAAAAGTGTTTCAGAAAAAGATTGTTTTGAAATCAGTTCCTGGCCTTCGTCTCTGCTACAACTGTCTTGCATTTTTCATTCCAACAGATTTTTGCCTTCTTTTTTAAAGAAAGGAAGTGTATTTTGTTTGATACCTGATCTTGCTGCACACTCAAGGACATGAGGTTGTGTCGCTTGAGATTCCACATCATCTTCATCAGTTAATTCTTTATAATTTAACGTATCTAATTCTTTCAAATCGCCTTCCTGGAATTAAACTTATATATCTCAGTTCTTTTGTATTGTATTTTTGGTTCCTTATTTAACCAAAAGTGCACTGTATGTTTGCAGTTTGAACATATGTGATATTTCAGTGTATGGTATGATCCAATTTAGGTCAATATGTAAGTCAATTGTAATATATTTATTGCTTTGGATAATATAATGAGTTTGAAGCCTATACGGTGTTGAAATAATTTTTCAATGGAAGAGTCATATTTAATTTATTGGTTGCAATTCTCCCACATGCAACTATGGACGTCAAAATCACCTAACAGAACGGTATTTATTGTCTTTGGTCTCTTCTTTTATCACCTCTGTTACATTATTACTTCCATTTGGATAATAGAAGCATATAATTTTTAATACAAATTTTAAATTTAATGAAAAATTTTGATAAAACTAAATTGCTGCTTAAATTGGTCAAACTTCAACATAATTAACACCTATCCAGCCAGGTTTGCTGATTTAGGGCTTCTCCTCTAATGTCATCATAACAGTATTTTTGGTATGACTCTGTTTTTTGCAGTCCTTAGCCTAAGGGTAGTCAGAAAAGTTTTCCCACTAACACTTGGGAGGTCCTCCTCTTGGCAGAAGCTATTTTTGCTAGGATTGGGAATTGGGTAGTGTTGGGCGATAATTTGATCAAACGATATATCGAAATATCGATATTTTTACTTTCGATATTCGATAATCGATATATCGATTTCGATATTTCTGATCAGTTTTTATTCAGATTAACTCTTGGCTTTGCAAAGTTAAAAAAAAATTGGGTACTTATCTGTTAACCAATACACACTCGAAAATTGGGATGTATAAAATCATACAACAACCGGTTTATTGCTGTTTGTATACGGAGACAATTAGCTTCGATTCAGTGGAAAACTACATTTTAGCTATGTTTTAATAAATATTTAGTTGGTATTTTGGTTTATTTAGGTTAGGTTACTTATTGCATACAGCCCGCTATACTTAAACCCCGCCCCACCATCCCCCTAGTGTGCAAATATACAGCCCAAATTATATATATGATTGATGATTTTATATGATGATTTTTTTTTACATATGAAAAAAAGATGATTGATATCGAATCTACACGGGCCAAAATTAATCCTTCTCTCCCTTGGCGTTTTCTGTCCTCTAAAAGCGATGAGTCTTTATCCGCATCTGCTATCCCTGATTCTGAATGGTATGCATATTATAGATTCAATATATATTATTATATTATTATTATTATATCCTATCTATTTCCCAAGCATAGCGGTTGTTTCTACCCCGTACCTGTAGATCCAAATTCTCGAATGTGTACTGGCTGATAGAAAAGTACCAACAATTATAATAAAAGTGTATTTTGCACAATTTTTTTAAACTTAGAATAATAGAAAATCAAGCAATAAAAACAAACTTCGATTACAAGAGTGAATATAATAGAAATCTATGTTTGAAATTACTGGGGATCAGGATAAAGAAAGATAACCTACTGGCTGCTTTTGACTATTCAAACTCAGCAACATGTCAATGTTTTTTTCCTGAGCATTTGTTCTACCTTTCAGTGATTAAATAAAAAAAAAAGAAAACAGGTTTTTTCAACTGAAAGTAAGGTTCAGCATTAAAACTTAAAACGAACAGAAATTGTTCCGTATATGAGAAGGATGCCCTTCATATACGTTTTTTCTAGTATTTTAAAAACAAGCTTCTTATTCTAATTAAATAGCCCTTGTGTTTCAGGAGTTGTTTTGAAATAATTGGAACTCTTTAAAGGAGGGGGTAACTCCCCTCGCATACGGTAGGATTTCTTTTTGTTTCAAGTTTCAATATTTCTCCCTTGTTTCCGTTGAAAATTCTTTTTTATTTAATTTTTGGTTGTTTTCATTTAATACCAGGAAATCATCACTACAAATCCGTCCCTGCTGAAAATTCCCCCCAGATATTTTCTTGTAGACAATTTCGCCTAGAAATTTCTTTTACGCCTATTTTCATTTGAAAAAAAAAGACTTGTATTTCATTTAATTTTTGATCTTTTTCAAATCTGGAATAATTTCTGTTCCTTAATTTCTCGTTCAGTTCTGTCATGCATTTTGCAGACCAACCTATTTTCAGGATCAACCGCTTTTGCCCCCCCTCCCGCCTAAGAAAATCCTGGATCCGCTCCTGACCTAGGTTATGTATCCTCTCGGGTAAACAGTTGTTTTCACTTTGAAAATTCTTTCGGAATGAAAGCACTAAAGAAGGAAATAAGCCAGTCAAAATCAAACAGTTCGTTATAAATAACTGTAAGTAAGGAGCGACCCGGCTCAATGGTAACCGAAAATCTAGAAAACTGATTTTTGATACCAATAGATACATCAAAAGAATCAAATTTCAGTGCTGATTTTAAACATATAAGTTTCATTAAGTTTAACTTTACCTATCAACCATTACGCGCCTGAGAATATTTGAATTACGCGCTGGTTTTCGAGAAAAGGGGAAAAGACTCCCTAAAGATCATAGAATCTTCATGAAATTCAAATCACCAGAGACATCGTATCAGACAACCCTCCTGTACAGGTTTGAAGCTCCTATCTACAAAAATGTGGACTTTTGCATTTTTTGCCAGAAAAAAGATCACGGATACGTGTTATTTGTTTTTTTGTTTGTTTTTTTTCCCCAGGCGTGATTGTATTGACCCAGGAGTCCTAGAATATCGTGGAAGGGCTTATTGGAATAGAACTTAAAAGTTCCAGTGCCATTTTTAAGTGATAAAAAAAATGAAGGGCAACTAGGTCCCCTTCCCCGCTAAATTTTTTCGCAAAGTCACCCGATCAGAATTTTGAGATAACAATTTTTTTCAGCATGGTCGAAAATAAGATAAATACGTCTTTTATGATGACTTAATCACCTTAAGTCTCCTGGGGGAGGGCTAAAAGTTATAAACCTTACCCAATGTTAACATATATTATTCGTTATTGGGACGTATACAGATGTTTTCAGGAGGTTTTTTTTTCTGGTAGCGGGAGGGAAGGATGGTTCAGGGGTTATATTGGAGGATCTTTTCATGAAGAGAGTTTTCATGGGGGAAGGGAAATTGCCATTAAGGGGGCGCCGGACTTGCCAGCATTATTTATTGGTTATTGGGAAGTATACAGACATTTTCAGGAAGGATTTTTTTCTGGAGGGGAAAGGGGATGCTAGAGGAGGGGGTTACTCTGGAGAATATGTCAGTGAAGGATGTTTCTTTGGGGGTAGGGAGAGTTTGATGAAGGAGGTGCCAGATTTCCAAGCCTTATTTAAAAAACTATCAGAAATTAAATTAAAAAAAACAAGTTTTTTCAACTGAAAGTAAGAAGGAACATTATAACTTAAAACTAACATAAATTTTAAAGTATGTGAGGGGGTTCTCCCCCAAGTCAAAGCCTCGGTCGTGAAGCTACAGTTTTTTTTTTTATTTCTTTAAAAATTGATATTTATTATAATTAAAAGGCAGTTGTGTGTCTGGTTTTTTTTTATCAAAATTTTTTTTTAATTTTAAATTAAAGAGCGTGTTATTGACTAAGGGGAGAACCCCCACATATACGTAATAACATATACGTAATAAAAAAACAATAAAAAAACAAGCGATACGGCTCAATAGTAATCGAAACTTTTAAAAACGGAATTTTGATGTCAATAAATGTATCAAAAGAATGTGTTTATAATACTGATTCTAAATATATAAATTTTATTAAGTTTAGTATTACTCATCAAAGGCTACGAGCCTGAGAAAATTTACTCGATTTTTTAAAGAGGGGGAAACATCCCCTACAAGTGAAAGAATTTTAATGAAAATCACACCGTCAGATTCAGCGTATCAGAAAACTCTATTACATAGGTTTCAAGCTCATATCTGCAAAAATCTGCAACTTTGTATTTTTTGTTAGAAGAAAAATATACGAATATAGAAGTTAGTTGCGTAAGTTAATTTGTAGACATCCATTTAGCAAAAGAAAAGTAAAATTTTTATGCAAATAAAAGCTGTATTAACTAAAAAACGATCAGAAATTAAATATTAAAAAACAAGTTTTTTAAACTGAAAGTAAGGAGCGACATTAAAACTTAAAACGAACAGAAAGTATTTCGTATATGAAAGGGGCTGTCCCCTCCTCAACGCCTCACTCTTTACGCTAAAGTTTGACTCTGTCTCACAACTTTATTTTTTAAAACAGTAAAAAATTTTAGCGTAAAGAGCGAAGTGTTGAGGAGGGGACAGTCCCTTTCATATACGGAATAATTTTTGTTCGTTTTAAGTTTTAATGTCACTCCTTACTTTCAGTTCAAAAAAATGCTGTCACCTATATTCAAAGATTATTCTGTTTTTATCGATCATATCCTACAATTTTTTATTGACCAAAATCAGGTGTTCCAGTCGGAGGATACCCAGATTCATTTTCTATACAGTCGAGTTAGTGAGCTATACAAAGCGACAATCAGCCATTTTATGAAGCCAAGCTACGTGGAGAAGACAGAAGTACCTTTTATAGTTCAGGGACCCATGGCAGTTTCGAAACAAAAAACAAAATAGACTGTGGTAGTTGTGTAGGGGTTATATTTATCAACAAAAAATTTCGTCATCACTTGCTACTGCCTTCAAAACAGTGTCTGCAAAATACATGACAGAACTGAACGAGAAATTACGGAAAAGATTTTTCAGTTCAAATACTCGTTAGCTAAAAACTTAGACAGATTTGACCCTAAAATAGCCAGGTCTCCCGATTACTCAAACTTGAGTATTGTCCCATTACTTGCCGAGTTTCCGAATTTGGCGAAGGAGACTGACGTGGAAAACATTGCCAAAAAATAGAAATTGCCCAAAGATAGCAATGTCTCCCGACCACTCAAACTCAAGCAATGTCCCAGTACTTGCCGAGTTTCCGAATTTGGCGAAGGAGACTGACGTGGAAAACATTGCCAAAAAATTAAAAGGGCTGATATTCTGTGCTGACCTTAAGAAACATGCAGACTCTGACCCATTCTATTTCTGGCTAAAGTACTAGAACGATGTGATAGTCTTCATGTCAAAAGCTTCCCATTCTTGGTTGAATTCATGATTAAAATGCTTATTTTACCAAATTCTTCTATTTGGTTCTCCTACCATATTCAGCTTAAATTTAAACAAAATGAAATTGAGGAATCAACTCGGCTTTACTACCACTAATGTTCTTCTTGTTGCTAAACGAGTTGTTACCAAGGATGGAAGCTGCCCTGAGCACAGTGACATACCCTGACTGGCAAAATATTGGAAGAGTCCACAGAAAATTTGCAGCTGTAATCTACGTGCGCTACCATGGTTTCTGACTCAAATAGTAAAGTTTAATATCATCTTTTTCTGTAATTTTTTATGTGTTTTTTGTAGTCCAGTGCAAATGGAACTTAAGATAACTCAATGTTTCTCTAATGTCATTTTCTAGATTTTTAAGGTGATTTAAAAGATAGTGAAAGTCAAAGCTTCTACTGTGTTATTTGTTGGGTTACATCTAACTCGACAAGCGAAGAGAAGAGAAGCGAAGAGAAGGGAAGAGAAGGGAACGTTCAGTCCTTGCAAGCGAAGAGAAGGGTTTTTTAAAGTCATTGTTGAGAAAATTATCGTTTCAACATTAAAATCTCGAACCCTCAAGTTCACTTCTCTGATCAGCTTCAATTTCAAAACATTTTTTTTCCTTGTATCGTTTGTAGGCAGTAGCGTATATCAAGGAGGGGCTACAGGAGTTACCCCTCCCTCCACAGATACTCGTAAAATAGAACAGGGGAATTTGTATCCAAATTCTTGACAGGGAAAATGCCACTGTCGTGGTTTTTACAAAGGTGATGACCCAGACCAATCGGAAAGGTTTTCTGTTTACAGAAAACACATAAGAAAAAGTAAATATCTAGAATATCAGTGGTAACTTTGGTCACCGTGGTTAAATAACAGTTTTAGCGCTGAATTCTTAAATAATACAAGATTTAATTTTAATTTAATTTGCATGAACATCGTCATTTGGGAGGGATTTTAGGCCTTTTTTGTATGTTTCTGGTGTAAAAACAGTCATATATCGTGGAACAACAACGACGTTTTACCGGCAAAAAATAATATGTTACTCCTAACAAACCTTCAAGAAGTGTCGGGAGCACATATATTGCATTAAAAGGAAAACGAGGGAGTGGAGAGAGAGCGAGAAAGAAACTGTCTAATAAAATATTTTCATAGATAGCAATGTACTACGCCGAGCATCCGCGTGTTGCGCTTCGCACAACACGCGGATCTTGGGGACAAAATAAAAATTTTTGGGACATTTATTTTCTGGTAATTTTTGTATTTGAGTGTTGCAGTGACGACAAACGTGGTACAATTTTACCATTTTGGTACATTTCACCTCTACTGGCACAGTTTATTGCAATCCCACAAAATCTGGTACATTTTACAAAATTATGGTACAATGTGGTACAATTCAGTATTTTTGTATTGATGTCTGAATTCTCTCATCTATAAATAATTTTACTCACTCTGGTCATCTTCGCCATAGTCAAGATAAGAGACAAACACGCACTCTCCTTTTTCCTTATTTCGTGAACAGACACTTCCTGCTTCCAAAGGTTGGACAAAAACATCTCTCATTGTTTCCTCTTACCGATTGAAAATCAAAATCTGATAATAAAGCTATAATGCCACTTTGGATTCGGGATTGTCGGGAATCTAGTGGAATCAAAACAAAAGTCAAGCACCCAGCCGGGGTGAATTTTCTTAGTTTAAAAATTTTTATTAATTAAAAATGAGCCTGCAGAGAGAAATTAAAAGTAATTACAAATGTAAAATAAGGCGCTATAGCTCAACTATGCTTAAGCCTAAAATTGGGGCTATTGAGAAGAAAACATGCCAAGAAAAAGTTCTTGCTTCATTATATGCGAAAAAACGATGTAGTTACCAAACTTTGAAAGCGGTGAAAGTTAACTTTTTACAGAATTGCATTAAAATTATTCATTTTACTTTATGATAGATAGTCTATCATCCATTCATCCTACGGGAAAACTAACGTAGATAGTAATAATTGAACTAAGGTAGATATATACACACTAGGGAGGGGGGGAGAGCTTATTGGAATCACTTTGAAAAAAATTAAGTAGAAATTTTCTCCATATTACGAAGAAAGAATTGTGTGATGTATAAGTGAGCTGTAAAAAGCGATTATCAACTATTTTACGAAGCATAGATACATGGAGACGACAGAATCACATTTGATACAGTTCAGGGACCTACAACACTTTCGATACATGAGATAAGTAGACTGTGGCAGTCGTGTAGAGGTAATATTTATCAACAATATAAATTTCACTATCAGCTAAAGCTGCTTTCAAAACAGTTTGTACGGAATATATGATTGAACAGAGCGGGGAAATAAGGAAAAATGATTTTCTGTTCAAAATATTCATCGACTAAAAACTTAGATGGACTGGACACAAAGATAGTTCGGTGTCCTGACCACTCAAATTTAAACATTGTATCGCTACTTGTCTATTTTCCAAATTTGGCAAAGGAGGCTGATTTGGAAAATATTGCCAAAGGATGGACAAGGCTGTCAATCTGTGCTCATCTTAAGAAATGTGCAGATTCCGACCCAATTTATTTCTGGCTTAAAGTGCTAGAACGATGTGATGATCCTCAAGTCAGAAGTTTCCCGTTCTTGGGTGAATTCATGATGAAAATGCTTATCCTTCCACATTCTTCTGCTTTTGCCGAGAGGGTCTTTTCAGCTGTAGATTTAAACAAAATAAAATTGAGAAACAAACTCGGCTTTACTGCTCTTAATGCTTTTATGGGTTCTCTAAGTATGTTTACCCAGGAATAGAACCACTTCCCCCCCCCCGTGGGCACGGGGCCCCACCAAAACTGGATTTAACCGTCAATAGCGTACAATAAGTTCATAATCGTAGTTATAATTTCAATGTATAATGAAACCATACCAGATATGGTACGAATCTAACTTCAGTTACCATACTTGTTTTTTATCATTTTAGAATGAACGACTGTATAATTAGCTGAGACCCGATATCAGAGTTACCGTCATTCAGAACACATCATATTTTCAAAAATTGTTTGAGTTATGTTTTTTTTAAACAGTATATATTATAAACAAATATCACAAGAACTTTATAATCGTTTAAGATAAAAATAGTTTCAAACTAGACATCGTTTTTCACAAAGATTGGTACAAACAGATAATTTAAATATTTAACGTTTTGATAGATTTTATTTATGAGAGTAAAAAAAAGTGAAAACCTTTCAAACGTATTTTGTTTTCAGAAATTATTTTGTGTTCCAAAATTTTTGGAATCCTTCAAGTGGAATATCAGAAAGTTGGGCTTGAATTCAACTCCTCCATGTCTGATATTGTCCTATTTAACTTGAAAACAGATTTCTCTGCCCCTTCCATCGCGTTTTGATCTAGCTTTGTTCCACCTGTAGATCACCTTACTTTTTTTGGTCTACCCTGTGCTTCTTCTGTCCGACACACCCAAAAACTTCTTCTTGAACAAATCAGACGTAGAATCACAGCAGATTACGCTTCCATTGTATATAGTAAATTTCGATTCACTCGATCTCTTCTAGTAAGTCATTATAATGATGTTGCCTTTCTTCATATCCTCTACACCGCACCCTTTAGGAAACTCCTAACTAAAACTAAAAAGAGCATCGTCTGATCAATGTTCCTTCGTTTTGCCAAGTATCTGCTTCATCTGTCTCCGTGGTATAGATATTTGCTCGTTTTTTGCGAAATTCAAGGCTGCTGACCCTGAAGTTACCGTCAGCAGACATATAGCAAAACTTAATATAAAAAGAGATGAGAATTTAGATGACTGGTCCCACATTCTTAAACAATGATATTTTACTTTTGCGGTATTTCGGTGTTTTCTGTGTTGTTCTCCTTTGCAGTCTGCATTCCATTTTTTTTTCTTTTTTTTCTTCCTATACTTTGTTTTGTCACCTTGTCCCTGTTTCACTTAGAAGTCTCGTTCATTTAGAAGTCTCTTTCTTCTAGTTTCTTTCGTATATTTGCTTGTGATATATTTTCCAAAGTGTATAATTGTTGTCTTAATTTCATTTTAATTTTAAATCATTTTGTTTTTCATCTGCTGTTCCGTCTTCTTGCTTTTGTATGACAAATTTTCAAATAAATAAATAAATAAAATATTTTCTTCTCTTTGGCTTATTTCGCCAAGTGTGTGTGCCCCTTAAGTCTTATTAAAAGTTTTAGTTTGTTTTAGACTTCATGAGTCAATACAACGAACTGTTTTAAATTCATTTGTATTTCAAAGGATCCCCTTGTCCCTGTTTGCCAGTCCTGCAATTAAAAGCCAAGTAAATAAAAGTTTGTTGCCTTGGTTTCATGTATAAAACATCGGAACAATCAGGTATCAATATTCTTTGTCCCCATATACCCGGCCCTTTCTACATATCCCTAAACTTTGGAGTCTATCAGAGACAAAACGATTTTAAGGCCCGTCTTTGGGCGTTTCAAATTGATGCTGTCAAAAAATCAAAAATTCAAATTTCGTCTTTATAAATTACACTTGCTTTCTTTAAATAGCATTCAAACTGGTTGAGGATAACAGGTTTTCGGGCCCACTTTGGCTCTCCAACTGGCTTCTCCGTTCCCGAAAAAAAATGTTCGATGCTTTTAGCCTAACAAAATCGTTAGAATTTTCAAACTATTTGGAAAAAAGGGTTTAACCTACTATTTCAAGGCGTACCAATTTTTCTATTTTGAAATATGGCCCCGGTGGTTGAAGTAAATTCGGAGAAAATATTCAAAACAAGCAAAAAAACTAGTAATTTTTTTCTTGTCAATATTTGCTTGTGTTAAAATATTTGCAATATTTGCCATGGCTCAAGGACTTCAAGAAATAAATTCAAAGCCAGTCAAAAAGTATAGCCATTTAGGAGTTTCGTTTAGGGGAAGAGGGGTTTCTTGCAATATGGTCTTCTTGGTCAATGAATTTGAGATTTTAATCAGTGGTGTGACGAAATCAGGGAGGAGGGGGGGCAACTTGGTCCCAATTTGTCCAAAATAAATGGACACGACAGTGAAAACTTGAAAATTATTACCATAAAGTAAAAGATAAACTAAAGAAAGCTTACCTGTTTCTATGTATAATTTAATTATTATGGTTTATCATAGTTTTGACAATTTTTTTTGCATAAACTGATTTTTAGGGAGGGGGGGACGACTTGGGTGACGTGAACGGGGTATGAGGAAGGAAGGGCGCAGTTGTCTCCCTTGTACCATAGAAAACTAAACCCCTGGTTTTAAGTTTCAAGCCGTTCAAAAGAAAATGTTGTGTTGGCCCGTTTTTGCACCATATTTCTTCAGAGCCCGTGCTCCCAAATATTTTTGATTTTTACTGCAGGTTCACCTTGGCCCAAACACTTGTGACTCAAAGTTTCAAAATGATCAAAGCAATTAGCTTTTTGGTCTCTCCTGGGCCCCTAGCACTCGCCCCTAATTCCCATTAAAATGTGCGATCTTCCTGGCCAAGCGAACGATTCCTGAAAAGTTTCAAACATGTGACACACCGAACATCAAACATGTCCTCTTTTCCCACAATGAATCCTACTTCTAAACATTTAGTAACTTTGATAGTTTATAGCTCTTGTTCCATGGGCTCTGGGGGTTTTGTTAGCTTTTAAGGCATAGCTATTAGACCTTTCGACAATTATTGTAAAATGACCATTTAATAATTTTGTTTGATTAACTTCAAAGTCATTTGTACTATTTTGCTGTAATTTTACTGAAATAACTTCAATATGATAGGGTTTAGTATAAAAAAGGACACAGCAGGAGGATTTTTCCTCCAATCACTTTTGACTGTTAAAAAAGGACTCTAGAACTTTTAGTTTCCAATCAAATAATGTCTCTTACAAGTTTCATCAACAATCCTTTTCATACGGATATGTTTTTTTTTTGGGGGGGGGGGGAGCAAACCCAAAGAAAATACATTCAAGGCAAATGGCTCTACTACTAACACTAACAAACTACTACTACTCCTAATAACTCACTGCAGTACCAAGCCCTCTGAGGCTAACACAGCTCTTCATACTTCTCTTAAATCCTAATCTATTTAAAGCGTCCCTCTTGATAGCCTCCCAGGACGTTCCTAGGTCCCTTAAATATTTCTTTAAGACATCCTCTTACCACATCCACGGACGATCTGCTTCCCGTTTGGCCCTAGATGGTTGGCCAAAAAAAAAATAATCTTTGGCAATCTGTCATCCTTCATCCACAGGACGTGCCATAGCCGTTTCAACCCTTTTCTTATTATAACCCTCGAGAGCGGGATTGAACCCCTCTTTTTTTTACAGCCCTCAGAAAATTTATAATGTAGTAAACAATGCCTTGTGAGACAGAGGTACAAGTTGACTGAGTTCAATCGAAATACTTCGCAATAAAAGCCTATTTACCAGTTTTCAGTTTTTTTCGGAATTTACGTCAAAGTAAGTGATTATGACACAGGGAAATTTGTTTTTATTTCAAATGAGCAAGCGCTTAGATTTTAATTTTTCTGTCTTGGCCAAAAAAATTACAACCTAATAGTCGGGGAGCCAAAGTTGAAAAAGTCGTCAAATAACGGTTTGTAAAAAACATTTTGGTACATGAGTTCTGACTTTTGGAAACGATATTTTCGGACATGCTGATTCTATTTATTTCGGGAATTGCGACCGCCAAAGTACGCTTCATAGTTTAATATGAGGTCAAAGTTTCGACTTGATCATCTATGATAAAAATTTAAAACTTAACTTGTTCATTGCTAAGTAGATGATACTGCATCGTTCTCGTGGCTTTGTTAAGGTTATGTTTACTGCCATGTGCCAAGCTGGTGCAAATTGATGGTTAAAAAGTTAAAAAAGCTCATTAACTCTATTATTTGATCCTCAAAGGTTTGTCTTTACCAGTATTTCACTTTTTATTGTTTCGCCTCGTCTTTCAGGAATCCTTGGTATATAAGTTTATAATGCATAGGCTAAAAATCTTATCTGTTTTGGGGTCAAAGGATAGTTAGAGGCTTACTTAAGTGGTTTAAAATTAGAGTAAAGGTGCAGATTAGTCCCCCCTGATAAAAGCAACTTATTTCTTACTATTATTCAGTAAATTGCAGGGGTGTCCACGGGAGGCGTTTTACGAGGAGCTTGGCTCTTTTGTGAGCTAGCCTAGGTGGTACAGTTTTTTTCAAATCATAGTCTATCATAGTCAGTACACTCTTAATATATTTTTCTGTATTCTCTTTCGTCTTTTGTGTTTCTTGAGTATATCTATATACCATTTCTCATCAAGTCACTATCTTTATATCGCTTCCAGACTATCCCCTTTCTGAAAAAATGGGATTGAAATCCGGGCAAAGGACTAGCCCTCCAGACTTGGCGGTTTAAAAAAAAATATCGGTACAAGTTTATCAGCCATCCTTATCAAATCTGTTTTTCTGAGCCAAAACCTATAGAAAACAATTTTTGAGCCTCAGTTAGACAATTTACCTTTTTTCTATTTTAAACTACATCAGACAACTATTTTTATTTATTACTTATCATGTTTAATCGTCTCCTTTTCTGGCATTTTTTCCAGAAAAGCTGTTCACACTACAGTCTTCCGTCCTATTTTCCATTTTCTGACCCTCTGATCCTTCCTGCCCAGAGAACAGAAAAATGGGATGGAAGACCTGTCTACATTTCTAGATTTTCCGTCCCATTTTTCCAGAAACCGGATAGTCTGG
The DNA here is from genome assembly GCF_049724085.1 of Artemia sp. Qi Xiang Cuo. Classification (NCBI taxonomy): domain Eukaryota; kingdom Metazoa; phylum Arthropoda; class Branchiopoda; order Anostraca; family Artemiidae; genus Artemia; species Artemia sp. Qi Xiang Cuo. The sequence goes on from NC_142805.1 coordinate 60,369,771, forward strand.
ACGTGTTATTAGTTGGCAAAACAAAATTTTAGGCTAGGTGGAAGAAGGTTTGGTGGTACCTTCTTTTTGGTCAATACTATGCCGCAATGCCCAATACTATGCCGCAAAGTTGTATTATTTAGGGTGGACTCAAATTGGTTGAGACTCAGGCCTCCATGGCCCATTGCCTCCAGAATGGAACATTAAGAATTGTCATTTTCCATCTTTTGAGGGACCATTACTGAATATGAGTATGCTTTACAGAGGCGAAAAAATTGAAATTATCACTAAGAAGTGTCTTTTTTCTTCCATTTTGGACTTCTTATCACTGCTGGAGGGGGGGAAGACATTAATTACTTTCTGGTTTGAAGATTTTTTTCACCAGGTCTTTCCACTACTTTTAGGGTCCTATTACTATACTATAATAGTCTGTAGATAAAGGAAATGGATCGGTTATATATCATGAAGAAATTCTTGAATTTTTTTCTCATTAGTAAGGTTACCATTAGTACCGTACTAAATTTCTTCTCTATTTTGCAGGATAGTATGGAATCATTTGCCAGAAAACAATTAGATGCTCTATATAGCCCCCCCCCAAAAAAAATATATATTATGCAAAGTGTTTATTCTGCCAAAACCGATATGTCAAACCGATGGAAAAGGACAGCTTCACACTGTTAGTGGTATAAAACGTGTCCGAGAGCTTCTATTGACCAGATGCAAGTGCAATGCTAAGTACAATGCTCTAAGAAAGGACTGTCAGCAACCAAACTTCTTACAAACAAGGCTGGTTTGGCATAGAACTTGTAGACAGAAAGTTTTTCTTGTGATCTCCATGGAGGTCTTCAGGAAGCAAATATGCCAGCTACACGTGCAAGACTCACTAGAATATTGGCAACAGAAGTGAGTTACTCATATGCTGACTGGTGCATCATTTGTGGCCAAAAGGGAAGTACTAAGCGTAAAAGTGAGAATGTTCTTGCAATTAAAACGATAGAAAGGTAACAGAAGTTATCACAGCATGCTGAAAGACTTTTACGAGAAATGCCTGCTGTGTTTGCAATGTCCAAAGACAAAAATTTGATTCAGTTGAGTGCAAAATACCACCAAAAATGCATGCTTAGCTTCTTTAAAAAGAAGACTGAGGAAGAGACTAACTTTTTTGCCAGAGAGGATATTGCAAAAAGTGTGGTGGATGAAATTGAGACACGTCTTAAGGAAGGAAGGATATACTCGCTTAGTGAGCTATGGCAGAAATTAAGCAGTGGACTAGCTAGTTCAGGTCTGGCAGTAAAGGCCCATAATGTTAGGATGCTGAGAAAGCAAGTGAGTGTGAAGTATGGCAGAGCATTAGAATTGATCTGATCTGATAATTTTTATAGAAGGGCTGTCTTACCTAGTTTCTAAGGCATGCTCTTTGCCAGTGTTTGATGTCAATTCGAAGCTATCTCTCATTCTGGACTTTATGCTGCTCTTAAGGACTATGACTCCGTCAAGGGGTGAGACATTAACTGATTTTTTAAAAAGGTTGACGTGCGAGGTTTTTAGTCAGCTCCCAGAAAATCTATGCCAACTGCATGTGGTTTCTGACCGGAATGATGGAATTTATGGAATGAAGGACCCAACCGGCTCACCAGTGTGCTTAAAAGACAGCAGTGGCTGCCATAGACGAAGGGGTGAGCAGAGTTTGAAGGTCAGTACCACATATAGTAACAGCATCAAACTCGGTGATTCCTGGCAATCAATTCTTAAAAGTTCTTTCTGCAAAGCTAACTTGGTGACTTTTATTTATGAGTTTTGGAGCAATGTTGGAAGTAAAAGTAAGAGCTTTGATATTGTACTTGCTGGAGGTTTCCATGATCGTCGACATGTTCGGATATTGCCTAGAAAAGGATCCCTGGAACCTTTGCCTCCTCTTAGTCTTGAGCTTGCAAGCACACATGAAGAAGCAGACATGCGTGTAGGAGTCCATGTTGCTTCCAGCTTTAGGAACAGAAGTTATTCTGTCATTATTCGAGCCAATGACACAGATATTCTGGTGATACTGTTGCAACACTCCTCTATGCTGTTAGATACGAAAGAGAACAAAAAGAAGGAGCTATTCCTCCAATTTCCTGACAGAATTTTCCCTGTGCACGAGCTAGCTATTTCTCTTCCACGGGACTTTATTGTCAGCATTGGACTTCTACACTGCCTTAGTGACACTGACACGACGAGCTTTGCATATTCTGTGGGGAAGAAGACATTTGTGAAAGGCGCCCACTTCATGGCAATTTCCCTTCCCCCATGAAAACTTCCTTCATGAACAGATCCTCCAACATAACCCCTAAACCACCCTTCCCTCCCGCGACCAGAAAAAAAACCTCCTGAAAACTTCTGTATACGTCCCAATAACCAATAATATATGTTAACATTGGGTAAAGTTTATAACTTTTAGCCCTCCCCTGGAGACTTCAGGTGATTAAGTCATCCTAAAAGACATATTTATCATATTTTCGACCATGCTGAACAAAATGGTTATCTCAAAATTTTGATCAGGTGCCAGCATTATTGCCAGCATTATTTATTGGTTATTGGGAAGTATACAGACATTTTCAGGAGGGATTTTTTTCTGGAGGGGGAAGGGGGGGGCTAGAGGAGGGGGTTACTCTGGAGAAGATTTCAGTGGAGGATGTTTCTTTGGGGGAAGGGAGATTGTTATGAAGGAGGCGCCAGATTTCCAAGCCTTATTTAAAAAACTATCAGAAATTAAATATAAAAAAACGAGTTTTTTCAACTGAAAGTAGGAAGGAGCATAAGAACTTAAAACGAACATAAATTTTAAAGTATGCGAGGGGGTTATCCCCCAAGTCAATGCCTCGGTAGTTACGCTACAGCTTTTTTTTTTTAGTGATTTCAAAAGAGCTATCTATTCTAATTAAACGGCCTTTGTGATTCAGGGTTTTGTTAATCAAAATGTTTTTTTAACTTTTAACGTAAAGAGCATGGTATTGACTAAGGGGAGAACCCCCTCATATACGTAATAACATATACGTAATAAAAAAACAATAAAAAAACAAGCGATACGGCTCAATAGTAATCGAAACTTTTAAAAACGGAACTGTGATGTCAATAAATGTATCAAAAGAATGTGTTTATAATGCTGATTCTAAATATATAAATTTTATTAGGCCTAAGTTTAGTATTACTCATCAAAGGCTACGAGCCTGAGAAAATTTACTCGATTTTTGAAAGAGAGGGGAAACATCCCCTACAAGTGAAAGAATTTTAATGACAATCACACCGTCAGATTCAGCGTATCAGAAAACCTATTACATAGGTTTCAAGCTCATATCTGCAAAAATCTGCAACTTTGTATTTTTCGCCAGAAGAAAAATATACGAATATAGAAGTTAGTTACGTAAGTTAATTTGTAGACATCTATTTAGCAAAAGAAAATTGAAATTTTTATGAAAATAAAAGATGCATTAAATAAGAAACGATCAGAAATTAAATATAAAAAAATAATTTTTTCAATCTGAAAGTAAAGAGCGACATTAAAACTTAAAACGAACAGAAATTATTCCGTATATGAAAGGGGCTGTCCCCTCCTCAACGCCTCGCTCTTTACGCTAAAGTTTGACTCTGTCTCACCATCTTATTTTTTAAAACAGTAAAAAACTTTAGCGTAAAGAGCGAAGCGTTGAGGAGGGGACAGCCCCTTTCATATACGGAATAATTTTTGTTCGTTTTAAGTTTTAATGTCACTCCTTACTTTCAGTTCAAAAACTTGTTGTTTTATATTTTTACAGTTAAACTCAAAAAAATGCTGTCACCTATCTTCAAAGCTTATTCTGTTTTTCTCGAACATATCCCACAATTTGTTATTGACCATAATCGGATATTCAAGTCAGAGAATACCCAGATTCATATTCTCTAGAGTCGAGTTAATGAGCTTTATAAAGCGACAATCAGCCATTTTATGAAGCCAAGCTACGTGGAGAAGACAGAAGTACGTTTTATAGGTCAGGAACCCATGGCATTTTCGAAACAAAAAACAAAATAGACTGTGGTAGTTGTGTAGGGGTTATATTTATCAACAAAAAATTTCGTCATCACTTGCTACTGCCTTCAAAACAGTGTCTGCAAAATACATGACAGAACTGAACGAGAAATTACGGAAAAGATTTTTCAGTTCAAAGTACTCGTTGGCTAAAAACTTAGACGGACTGGACCCAAAAATAGGTATGTCTCCCGATTACTCAAACTTGAGTATTGTCCCATTACTTGCCGAGTTTCCGAATTTGGCGAAGGAGACTGACGTGGAAAACATTGCCAAAAAATAGAAATTGCCCAAAGATAGCAATGTCTCCCGACCACTCAAACTCAAGCAATGTCCCAGTACTTTCCGAGTTTCCTAATTTAGCAAAGGAGACTGATGTAGAAAATTGCCAAAAAATTAAAAGGGCTGATATTCTGTGCTGACCTTAAGAAACATGCAGACTCTGACCTATTCTATTTCTGGATAAAGTACTAGAACGATGTGATAGTCTTCATGTCAAAAGCTTCCCATTCTTGGTTGAATTCATGATTAAAATGTTTATTTTACCAAATTCTTCTGTTTGTGCCAAGCGGGGCTTTTCAGCTGTGAATTTAAACAAAATAAAACGGAGGAATCAACTCGGCTTTACTACCACTGATGTTCTTCTTGTTGATAAACGAGTTGTGACCAAGGATGGAAGCTGCCCTGAGCACAGTGACATACACTGACTGGCAAAATATTGGAAGAGTCCACAGAAAATTTGTAGCTGTAATCTACGTGCGCTACCATGGTTTCTGACTCTAATAGTAAAGTTTAATATCATCTTTTTCTGTAATTTCTTATGTGTTTTTTGTAGTCCAGTGCAAATGGAACTTAAGATAACTCAATGTTTCTCTAATGTCATTTTCTAGATTTTTAAGGTGATTTAAAAGATAGTGAAAGTCAAAGCTTCTACTGTGTTATTTGTTGGGTTACATCTAACTCGACAAGCGAAGAGAAGAGAAGCGAAGAGAAGGGAAGAGAAGGGAACGTTCAGTCCTTGCAAGCGAAGAGAAGGGTTTTTTAAAGTCATTGTTGAGAAAAATATCGTTTCAACATTAAAATCTCGAACCCTCAAGTTCACTTCTCTGATCAGCTTCAATTTCAAAACATTTTTTTTTATTTATGGTTTGTAGGCAGTAGCGTATATCAAGGAGGGGCTACAGGAGTTACCCCTCCCTCCACATATACTAGTAAAAGAGAACAGGGGAATGTTTATCGAAATTCTTGACAGGGAAAATGCCACTGTCGTGGTTTTTACAATGGTGATGACCCAGACCAATCTGAAAGGTTTTCCGTTTACAGAAAACAAATAAGAAAAAGTAAATATCTAGAACATCTGTGGAAACTAGTTTCACAGTGGTTAAATAACAGCTTTAGCGTTGAATTCTTAAAGAATACAAGATTTAATTTTGAATTTAATTTGTATGAAAATCGTCATTTGGGAGGGATTTTAGGCCTTTTTCGTGTGTTTCTGGTGTAAAAACAGTCATATATCGTGGAAAAAAAACGAAGTTTTATCGTCATGAAGTAATATGTTACTCCTAACAAACCTTCAAGAAAAGTCGGGAGCACATATACTGCATTAAAAGGAAAACGACGGAGTGGAGAGAGAGCGGGAAAGAAACTGTCTAATAAAATATTTTCATAGATAGCAATGTACTACGCCGAGCATCCGCGTTTTGCGCTTCGCACAACAAGCGGATCGTGGGGACAAACTACAAATTGTTGGGACATTTATTTTCTGGTAATTTTTGTATTTCAGTGTTGCAGTGACGCAGTGACGCCAAACGTGGTACAATTGTAACATTTTTGTACATTTCACCTCGACTGGCACAGTTTAGTGCAATCCCACAAAATATTGTACATTTTACAAAATTATGGTACAATGTGGTACAATTCAGAATTTTTGTATTGATGCTTGAATTCTTTCATCTATAAATAATTTTATTCACTCTGATCATCTTCGCCATAGTCAAGATAAGAGACAAACACGCACTCTCCTTTTTCCTTATTTCGTGAACAAACACTTCCTGCTTCCAAAGGTTGGACAAAAACATCTCTCTGTGTTTCCTCTTACCGATTGAAAATCAAAATCTGAGAATAAAGCTATAATGCCACTTTGGATTCGGGATTGTCGGGAATCTAGTGGAATCAAAACAAAAGTCAAGCACCCAGCCAGGGTGAATTTTCTTAGTTTGAAACTTTTTATTAAGTAAAAATGAGCCTGCAGAGAGAAATTAAAAGTAATTACAAATGTAAAATAAGGGGATATAGCTCAAATATGCCTAAGCCTAAAATTGGAGCTATTGAGAAAATAACATGACAAGAAACAGTTCTCGCTGCATAATATGCGAAAAAGATGTAGTTACCAAACTTTTAAAGGGGTGAAAGTTACCTTTTTACAGACTTGCATAAAAATTATTAATTTTAATTTATGATATATAGTCTATCATCTATTCATAATACGAGAAAACTACCGCAGATAGTAATAATTGAACTAAGGTAGATATATACACACTAGGGAGGGGGGGAGAGCTTATCGGAAGCACTTATAAAAAAACTAAGTAGAAATTTTCTGCATGTTACGAAGTAAGAATTGTGTGATGTCTAAGTGAGCTGTAAAAAGCGATTATCAACTATTTTACGAAGCATAGATACATGGAGACGACAGAATCACATTTGATACAGTTCAGGGACCTACAACACTTTCGATACATGAGATAAGTAGACTGTGGCAGTCGTGTAGAGGTAATATTTATCAACAATAAAAATTTCGCTATCAGCTAAAACTGCCTTCAAAACAGTTTGTACGGAATATATGATTGAACTGAGCGGCGAAATAAGGAAAAATGTTTTTCTGTTCAAAATACTCGTCGGCTAAAAACTTAAACGGACTGGAAACAAAGATAGTCCTGTCTCCTGACCACTAAAATTTAAGCATTGTATCACTACTTGTCCAGTTTCCAAATTTGGCAAAGGAGACTGATGTGGAAAACATTGCCAAAGGATGGACAAGGCTGTCAATCTGTGCTCATCTCAAGAAATGTGCAGATTGTGACCCAATTTATTTCTAGCTTAAAGTGCTAGAACGATTTGATGATCCTCAAGTCAGAAGTCTCCCGTTCTTGGGTGAATTCATGATTAAAATGCTTATCCTTCCACATTCTTCTGCTTTTGCCGAGAGGGTCTTTTCAGCTGTAGATTTAAACAAAATAAAATTGAGAAACAAACTCGGCTTTACTGCTCTTAATGCTTTTATGGGTTCTCTCAGTGGTTTTACCAAGGAAAAGAACCACTTCCCCCCCCCATGGGCCCGGGGACCCATCACAACTGGATGTACCCGTCCATAGCTGACAATAAGTACATAACCTTTGTTAAAAATTCAAAGTATAAGTAAACAATACCTTATTGGTAGCTAATATACCTAGATTTACATGACTTTTTTTTTATATTTTTAGAATGAACGACTGTATAATTAGCTGAGACCCGATATCAGAGTTGCCGTCATTCAGGGCACATCATCTTTTCAAAAATTGTTTAAGTTTTAAACGCACATATATTATATACAAATCACAAGAAGTTTATAATCGTTTAAGATAAAAATAGTTTCAAACTAGACATCGTTTTTCAAAAGAGGTTGATACGAAAAAATAGTTCTAATATACATTTAACAATAACATAATTTTGAACCAAATATTTTTCATCTTACCATATTAGAAATTTTAGCAGACAAAAATATTTGTAATTACTATAACGCATACTTTACGATTTTTTTGTGTGCTTCTTTGTCTGCTGACTAAATTTAGCATGGATAGATAGTCTGGGGAAATTTTTGGCGGACCTGAAAGTGTCTGGAGGATTTTTTTCCATGAGGAGAGGGGGAACGGGAGAATTTCCAAGGGAGTAGCAATCCATCGGGGGTTAACGAAGGGCAAATTTTCGACATGATTTGACAAACGATCAGAATCTGAAGTTTTTTTCAAATGATTAATTTAAAATTATTTTCCCCCACCAAAAGTAAAGAGCTTCGTTAAGCCAAGAATTAGCAAAAATAAAGTCAAATAATTTTCCAAGCATAAAACTAGCACAAATCACTATCAGTAAATAAATGAAACTGAACACAAACAACAATTCAAAGACATAGCCAAGTCAAACTTAAAACGCGCAAAAGTTAACATGAGTGGGCTGATAACCCCCATGCCTTCTGAAAACCAGAAGACATTTTGCGCTTTACTGAAAAAAAATAAAAAAACAAAAAACACCTGACCGGGGTTTGTCATTTTAATTGACATATACTGATATTATTTCTTAAATTTTGATAATTTTTATATATGAAAGTATGAAATGTGAAAACATTTCAAGTGTATTTTGTTTTCAGTAATGTTTTGATAGTTTTTATTTATGAGAGTAAAAAAAAAGTGAAAACATTTCAAACGTATTTTGTTTTAAGTAATTATTTTGTGTTCCAAAATTTTTGGAATCCTTCAAGTGGAATATCAGAAAGTTGGGCTTGAATTCAACTCCTCCATGTCTGATATTGTCCTATTTAACTTGAAAACAGATTTCTCTGCCCCTATACGAGGGGTTACCAAGGACTGGAACCACTTCCCCCCCCCATGTGCAAGGTGACACACCCAAACTGTATTTACTATTCAAAAGCGTAAAATAATTTCATAAACGTAGTGATAATTTCACATTATAAGGAAACAATCCCATATATGTTACGAATCTACCTAGGGTTACAATACTTGTTTTTGTTCTTTTTAGATTGCACGACTGTATAATTAGCTGAAACCCGATATCAGAGTTGCCGTCATTCAGAACACATCAGCTTTTCAAAAATTGTTTTATTTATTTTTTTAGAAATTATATACGCAAATATCACAAGAAGTTTATTATCGTATGAGATAAAAATAGTTTAAAACTAGACATCGTTTTTCACAAAGATTGGTACAAACAGATAATTTAAATATACATTTTACAATAACATAATTTTGAATAAAATATTTTTCATCTTACTATATTAGAAATTTTAGCAGACGAAAATATTTGTAATTACTATAACGCATACTTTTGAAATATATAAATAGAAACAAGATGCAATTTCAAATTAACATATAAACCTATTCCCTTAGATATGTATATTGTTACTGAAAAATCTTTTTTTTTGTTAGGTTGCAATTAGCTGGAATGAGTGCTTGTATAAACTAGTTTTAACGAACCGTGTTATTCTTTTGGGTTTGCAGTTCATCTTTCGTTTTTTTATAGCTGTTGCTCCGTCTAGGTCTATGACAGTTTAGTCAAAATGAAGTTTTGCGCTGAAGATTATTTCATGTTAGTCTTATAAAATATAACATTAATTTAATAAAAATTATTAGTAAAAATGAAAAAAAATAAAAGGTTTAAAATTAAAATATTTAGAGATACGTATAAAAATCCTATACTACTCAATGATTTATACATAGGATTACTTGGGTCGTTAAAAAACTCGCTTAATCAAATCTATTTCCCCTAAATCACGGCTCTGATACTGACACTTCACAATAAAGTTAATTCTTTATGCTAATTTTTACTCTTGCCACTATGGATAAGGGTGCTTTCAACAGATATCATGCATCAAGTGCATGGTAAAATAGGTTCTTTGGGAGCTCCTCGTAAAAACGCAAGGGACAGACTGATTTGGTTGAATTCCTTTACGATTTTTTTGTTTGCTTCTTTGTCTTTGCTGACTAAATTTAGCATGTGGAGATATTCTGGGGACATTTTCGGCGGAACTGAAAGTGTCTGGAGGATTCTTTCCATGCGGAGCGGGCGACCGGGAGAATTGCCAAGGGAGTAGCGTTCCATTGGGCGTCAGGGGATCTCCGGGAAAAATTTTTAACGAAGGGCAAATTTTTTACATGATTTGACAAACGATCAGATCTGAAGTTTTTTTCAGATTATTATTTTAAAATACTTTTACCCCCAAAAAAGTATAGAGCTTCATTAAGACAAGAATTAGAAAAAATAAAGTCAAATAATTTTTCTAATCATAAAACTAGCACAAATCACTATCAGTAAATAAATGAAACTGAAAGCGAAAAACAATTCAAATAAATCGCCAAGTCAAACTCAAAACGCGCAAAAGTTAACAATAGTGGGCTGATAACCCCCCTGCCTTCTAAAAACCAGAAGACATTTTGCGCTTTACTGAAAAAAATAAAAAAACAAAAAACACCTGACCGGTGTTTTTCATTTTAATTGACATATACTGATATTATTTCTTAAATTTTGATAATTTTTATATATGAAAGTTTGAAATGTGAAAAAATTACAAGCGTATTTTGTTTTCAGTAATTTTTTGATAGTTTTTATTTATGAGAGTAAAAAAAAAGTGAAAACCTTTCAAACGTATTTTGTTTTAAGAAATTAGTTTGTGTTCCAAAATTTTTGTAATCATTCAAGTGAAATATCAGAAAGTTGGGCTTGAATTCAACTCCTCCATGTCTGATATTGTCCTGTTTAACTTGAAAACAGATTTCTCTGCCCCTCCCATCGCGTTTTGATCTAGCTTTGTTCCACCTGTAGATCACCTTATTTTTTTGGTCTACCCTTTGCTTCTTCTGTCCGACACACCCAAAAACTTCTTCTTGAACAAATCAGACGTAGAATCACAGCAGCTTACGCTTCCATTGTTTATTGTAAGCTTTGATTCAATCGATCTCTTCTAGTAAGTCATTATAATGATGTTGCCTTTCTTCATATCCTCTACACCGCACCCTTTAGGAAACTCCTAACTAAAACTAAAAAGAGCAGCGTCTGATCAATGTTCCTTCGTTTGTCCAAGTATCTGCTTCATCTGTCTCCGTGGTATAGATATTTGCTCGTTTTTTGCGAAATTCAAGGCTGCTGACCCTGAAGTTACCGTCAGCAGACTTATATCAAAACTTAATATAAAAAGAGATGATAATTTAGATGACTGGTCCCACATTCTTAAACAATGATATTTTTCTTTTGCGGTATTTCGGTGTTTTCTGTGTTGTTCTCCTTTGCAGTCTGCAGTGCATTTTTTTTTCTTTTTTTCTTCCTATACTCTGTCTTGTCACCTTGTCCCAGTTTCACTTATAAGTCTCGTTCATTTATAAGTCTCTTTATTCTAGTTTTCTTCTTATATTTGCTTGTGATATATTTTCCAAATTGTATAATTGTTGTCTTAATTTAATTTTAATTTTAAATAATCATTTTAATCATCATTTAAATCATTTTAATTTTAAATCATTTTGTTTTCTTTTACTGTTCCGTCTTCTTGCTTTTGTATGACAAATTTTCAAATAAATAAATAAATAAAATATTTTCTTCTCTTTGGCTTATTTCGCCAAGTGTGTGTGCCCCTTAAGTCTTATTACAAGTTTTAGTCTGTTTTATACTTCATGAGTCAATACGACGAACTGTTTTAAATTCATTTGTATTTCAAAGGATCCCCTTGTCCCTGTTTGCCAGTCCTGCAATTAAAAGCCAAGTAAATAAAAGTTTGTTGCCTTGGTTTCATGTATAAAACATCGGAACAATCAGGTATCAATATTCTTTGTCCCCATCTACCCGGTCCTTTCTACATATCCCTAAACTTTTGAGTCTATCAGAGACAAAACGATTTTAAGGCCCGTCTTTGGGCGTTTCAAATTGATGCTGTCAAAAAATCAAAATATCAAATTTCGTCTTTATAAATTACACTTGCTTTCTTTAAATAGCATTCAAACTGGTTGAGGATAATAGGTTTTCGGGCCCACTTTGGCTCTCTAACTGGCTTCTCCGTTCCCGAAAAAAAATGTTCGATGTTTTTAGCCTAACAAAATCGTTGGAATTTTCAAACTATTTGGAAAAAAGGGTTTAACCTACTATTTCAAGACGCACTAATTTTTATTTTGTGAAATGTGGCCCCTTTGGTCGAAGTAACTTCGGAGAAAAAAATTAAAAAAATCAAAAAAACTATCAGTCATTTTTTCTTGTCAATATCTGCTTGTGTTGCAATATTTTCTGTATTTGCCATGGCTCAAGGGCTTCAAGAAATAAATTCAAAGCCAGTCAAAAAGTATAGCCATTTAGGAATTTCGTTTAGGGGAAGAGGGGTGTCTTGCAATATGGTCTTCTTGGTCAATGAATTTGAGATTTTAATCAGTGGTGTAATTTTGTCGAAATCCTAGAGGAGGGGGGCAAAGTGGGAGCCAATTTTCCCTAATCAAATTAAACGACAGTGAAAACTGGAAAATTATTACCATAAAGGAAAAGATAAACTACAGAAAGCTGACCTGTTTCTCTCTATAATTTACTTTTTCAGTTTTATCATAGTTTTGACAATTTTTTTTGCATAAACTGACTTTTAGGGAGGGGGGGACTAATTGTGGGACGTGGAAGGGGTATTAGGAATGAAGGGCGCAGTTTTCTCCCTTGTACCATAGAAAACTAAACACCTGGTTTTAAGTTTCAAGCAGTTCAAAAGAAAATGTTGTGATGGCCCGTTTTTGCACCATATTTCTTCAGAGCCCGTGCTCCCCAATATTTTTGATTTTTACTGCAGGTTTACCTTGGCCCAAACACTTGTGGCTCAAAGTTTCAAAATGATCAAAGCAATTAGCTTTTTGGTTTCTCCTGGGTCCCTAGCACTCAACCCTAATTCCCATTAAAATGTGCGATCTTCCTGGCCAAGCGAACGATTCCTGAAAAGTTTAAAACATGTGACACACCGAACATCAAACATGTCCTCTTTTCCCACAATGAATCCTACTTCTAAACATTTAGTAACTGTGATAGTTTATATCTCTTGGTACATGGGCTCTGGGGGTTTTGTTAGCTTTTAAGGCATAGCTCTTAGACCTTTCGACAACTATTGTAAAATGACCATTTAATAATTTTTTTTGATTAACTTCAAAGTCATTTGTACTATTTTGCTGTAATTTTACTGAAATAACGTCAATATGTTAGGGTTTAGTATAAAAAAGGACACAGCAGTAGTATTTTTCCTCAAATCACTATTGACTGTTAAAAAAGGACTCTAGAAATTTTAGTTTCCAATCAAATAATGTCTCTTACAAGTTTCATCAACAATCCTTTTCATACGGATATGTTTCTTTTTTTTTGGGGGGGGGAGCAAAGCCAAAGAAAAGGCATTCAAGGCAAATGGCTCTACTACTAACACTAACAAACTACTACTACTCCTAATAACTCACTGCAGTACCATGCCCTCTGAGGCTAACACAGCTCTTTATACTTCTCTTAAATCCTAATCTATTTAAAGCGTCCCTCTTGATAACCTCCCAGGACGTTCCTAGGTCCCTTAAATATTTCTTTACGACATCCTCTTACCCCAACCACCGACGATCTGCTTCCCGTTTGGCCCTAGATGGTTGGCCAAAAAAAAATAATATTTGGCAATCAGCCATCCTTCATCCACAGGACGTGCCATAGCCGTTTCAACCCTTTTCTTTTTATAACCCTCGAGAGTGGGATTGAACCCCTCTTTTTTTTACAGCCCTCAGAAAATTTATAAGGTAGTAAACAATGCCTTGTGATACAGAGGTACTAGTTGATTGAGTTCAATCGAAATACTTCGCAATAAAAGCCTATTTACCAGTTGTCAGTTTTTTTCGGGATTTACGTCAAAGTAAGTGATTATGACACAGGGAAATTTGTTTTTATTTCAAATGAGCAAGCGCTTAGATTTTAATTTTTCTGTCTTGGCCAAAAAAATTACAACATAATAGTATCTCCTTTCTCGTGGTTTAATAATTGCTAATACCATTGACTTTTTTTTTAGGAAAGACATATTTTTAATGCAGAACAAGAAACTTTTTTTTACTATTTTTGAGCTCCTCTCTTTTATATGACCTAATTCTCATTAGTCTTCGGTTTCCTCACTATCATGGCCATCATAATTGATTGAACAAAGATAAATTTTAATCATATAACCTGAAATAGTCCTTATCTTAGCGAAGAAAGAACTTCCTTTGCATTGTTTGTTGGGGAAAATTATTTGTACGGAAAATGTAGTTTTTTTCCACTTTCTTGGTTTTATATGAAAATAGATGGAGATGGGTAGGACATATTTTGCAGAAGGAGGATGACAGATTGTCATTGATTGTTCTTTTCTAGCTTCCCATCTGGGCTAAACAAAAAAAGGGTCGTCCCTAAATTTGTGAGAAAAGGTCATAAGGAAGGCTTTAGAGGGAATAACTTGAGCGTTTTCTGAGGGACAGAGAGTAAAGTTTTACGTAATAATGGAGTGAATGAATAGTGGTACTGTTCTATTAGCTCGATGCCACGCAAGAAGTGAAGTTTGGTTAATACTAATGAAATAAAACAAAATAGAATGAAAATATGATAGTTTAGAAACAAATTCGGCTATATATTTGCACATTGGGGGAAGTGGGGGGTATAGCTAAGCATATACGAAATAGGTAACCTAACCTAGGTAACCTTTTTCCCCTAAACCCCAAAAAACTGAAGTTAAAATATTGTTAACACAGTGAGAAACCACTGTTTGCAATCAAATTATCCATTGAAACAACCTGTTTGACTAGTTTCTTTTATCATCTATCTTGCGTGGCATCGAGATAATAGAACAGTACCGGAATATCATATGCAGCTGTACTGGCTGTATTTGCTGTACAGTGTCAGTTCTAATCGGTAAAATTTAACAATTTTAATGATAGTGAAGGAATGAAGGGATTCATTACAACTAATCTGGGAGTGAGACTAATTTCACTTTAGGTTAATTATTTGTTTATGTGGTAGAACCTATCTATATAGTATGCTGTGATACAGCTTTGACTGTTTTTTACTTACCATAATGTGACACTGAAAATTCTTCTACAGAAACCGATATAGCTAAACCTGGGCCATCGTCAAGAAAACCTTCTTGGAGAGAAAAACTATGGAGAACAGTAAAGAAACCAAAGGGGCAGCAAGAAGTTCCTTTGTCAGCAGCACAAGTCGCTAAAACACTTATGAAAAAGGCAAATATTATAAAGAAGAAAAGCAAAAATTTCGGGTTCAAAACTCGGACCAGGAAACGGAGAAAGGCAGGACAAGCGCAGCCTCCAGCAGATTAATATTTGAATAAAACAATTATAACAAAAAAAAATATTAAATAAAAATAAAACGAGCATAAAAAGCCTCTAAAGAAATATCTATATTTTCTTTTTAATCGGTATATAGATAACAGCAAGTTTTCCTTCAAATATATATCGCCAGTAAAAATTATGACCGTCACGTTCTAACGCTAAAAATTATTAGCTCCGATCTGAAGTGACATCATAGGTTCTTTCAAAAATGTTGTTTCCGATACGAGATAAGACTTCGCGAGCGGTGTAATGTCAAGACTTGTCAAAACGAATTAGGCTTCGTTCATAAAAGAAAATAAGTAAGGCCACGTAACTTATAAATAATTGTTGTGAAACTAATTAAATTATACATATTTAGAATCAGCATTAAAAGACAATTCTTTTGATATGTATATTGAAAAAATTTTCGGGGGGGGGGGATAATTAAAAAAAAAATCAGTTTTTTAAGAATTTTAAAAAATAATAATAGGAAAATACAGCCAGGGTTTACATTAAGTGCTGGCTATGTGTACAAGCTGGCTGTAATCTTGTTATAAATAGTAAAAGATATAATAAATTAAACACTTACCATTAAGAAAGATATGTATAAACAAGAAGCCGTAGATAAAATGGGTCACAATTTAAAAAGTATAGCACAGCGTAAAGCAAAGTTTTTCTCGGGTATAATTATTTTCACATATTAAATAAATTCACAACAAACCATTAACAGGAATAACAGGGTGAGGACATTGCAGGTGAAAAACACCAATGACAGAACTGCATTTGAAAACAAAAAATGCTAAGAGTCTTGTCATTGGGGGGGGGATCCACCAAGCTAACCAAATATAGATCAGAAATAAAGTCAAACTTTGGAGGAGGTATGGGCTGAGTGCTTGGCAGCGTTGTTGAACCATGGGAGATGACATGATGCACTAACTCTGCTAGGCACTAAACCCATAAACCCGTAGAACAAGGTAATAGTCAAAATATCACGAAAGGGACAAATTAAACCCAATGACTGGATAAAATTCAGGTGCAAATTAAACTCAGGATAATTCCATACACAAATCATATAAAAGATTATAGGAAAACCACAATAGATAACCCCTATCTCTAAGCAACTTTTGGCACGACATAGGCACTAATTTTTGGTAAAAATACCACAGACAGAAATATGTGTCTGCGATGAAAACCACACAATTTTGTGGGAATCAGGATATCGAAAAACTTACATTTTTATGAATAAATAATAATTAGCAATTGCGAGGTAAAACTTAAATAAAAAAAGTTCAAAAATCAGCAGAAAAAAAAATTCTGAACAAATAAATTTATTTATATGTGAATATATAAAATTCTAGGACATGACGCACGAATTCTCAAAACCAATAAGCGACAAAGAGGGTTTAAATAAATTCAATAAAACCAGTAAGCGCCATCCCGTAGTGACAGAAGACTTTTCAAAAGAATGTATGTTAACCGTTTTAATACGAATCCTCTCAGAGGTAGGAAAATATCCTAATATTAACTATTTGGAAAAGTTAAAAAGGGTGGTAAGAACCAACACAAAAATAACGAAAGAAAACAAAGATTTGTTGCAAGCTTTAAAAGAACAATGAGATTCAAAGAAACTAATAGAGATGTTTCAAAAAGTGATATAAAATGGATACTCAGGCTTTCGAATCACTCCTGCGAGGTGATACACAGTCTGGACCCGTTAAGGAAAACAGTATACAAAGACAACAGGAAAATAGTAACCAATGAATTGTCAGGGCTACTAACTTATTTTCAAAATTTTTGTTTAGAACCCCTAATATGCTGGAGAGCCCTATAAAGTGTAAGACAGCATTTTGAAAAAAAAAAAAAAAAAAAAAAACTTTGTAAGAATACGGAGGGACATAGGTTAATAGCAATTTCTTCTTGTAGACAATGTGGAAGTTTTACTGGTGGGTTGTTTTATCGATATTATTCTCGGGAGACAGTGCTAAGATGACAAAAACAAAACTAGAGGGCGAGATAGTACAAGTGGTTGACGGAGGAATTATAATGCAAATACACCAGGTGAGAATATTAGAAAATTGCGGGCAAGTCCCATTTGAAATAGATTTAGAACATTTTAAAAAAAATGCTAGATACCCTAAGATTAAAAAAGGACTCTTATCAAAAGATCATCGAAACTTTTTTGTTGAAAACTAGTAACCGAGAAGAAAAAATAATTTCGCGAAAAACCAGATATGAAAGAATTGCAAATATATCCCATAGGTTCGAGCAATCGGTGCTTGCAAAATTGTACGCAATAAACAGACACGTAGAAGTCTTCTGGGTCTGAAAGGAGGCGGGTTAAAAGTTTTTTCTAATTCTCTTCTTGTCATTTCCAGATTATTTGCAAGTATTATTACTTGGCTCTGGAGGGTATGTAAGGCTGAAGCATCAAACCTAATCGCAATGGGCCAGTAGCCTTCCATGGGTTTGACTGTATTCATTTTGCTAAACGATACTCCTTTCATAACCCTAAATTCGGCTACAATAAGCTGGAGAAGCCTAAAAACGAAAATTATTGTCCAAATTCTCATCTGTAATAAATATTCCATATATCAATCATATATAAACACTAAAAACAAAAAATTTTTGAAATTGTTGAAAATTAACGCGTAATTCCTGCGTATTCTGCATATTCTTGGATCATTTGCAATTGCCTTGGCGTAATCGTTAATTCTTGTAATTCGGTTACTTCCTGTCTGACATTTTGTATTTTACTCTTTTGATAAATAATCCAAACTGTTATAAGTGTAAATAGACTTACACATACTGTGCCCATTATGCACCCTACTAAAAATAATTCATTAAATTGAATGCTTTCTTCCCTTATTACTCTCAGTGTAACTTCTGTTTGACTCAGGGCTATTTCTTGCTCTTGTTTTATATCTTTCAGCATTTGGGCCCAACTAATAGGTTCTATAAAATTCTTTTTCCAAATTTCTACTAGATGTTTACTACCTTCTTTGAAAAAAATTTTTAATTTGCCTGGTGAAATTGTTTTAATTTTTAATGGAATTAATTTATTAGTGTTTTCTTCTGATCTTAGTCTATTTTCTCTTTTAAGTATGAAATTTGTATCTTTGTGCCATAGATTACATTCTGACATTGTCGATGTAATTAGTGGAAGATTTGGTATTTCTCTGTCTTGAACACAAGTTCCATCTAGCGTAAAATTATTTGAAACCAATACTTCTGATGCGCTTACTTTTATGATTCCTTCAGTTGTTTCTGAAGGTTTAGAAACTTCCCAATTGCATGTTTTTTGAATGCCTTGTCAATTTTCTAAAATTATGTTTTCCCAGCAATTTAAACTATTTCCATTTTGTGTTCTTTTTAGTCCTTTTTTGGTCAGTTCTAGTTTCAAAATACCATTTTCCAAAACGTCCATGATCCAAATTTTTTCTAGAGAAATTATTCTTTCTCGGATGTTTTCTACTAGTACGTACGCTGAAGTTGATGTCATGGTGATTACTACTTCCTGTAGGCCCCCTGTTGCTATGGGAAAAGTTTGATACATGGTAAATACGCTATTTTTCTGAACTAAGGGTATTTTCACGTTTATTCGGAGGTTTCCCGCTAATATAAAATAAGACGCTTTTAATAGCTTAGCATACCAGCTTAAAGGGTCTATCGGGTCTAACCCCGAAGGTAATCCATAGTACCCTTCCTTTAATACAAAATACTGTATGTTTTGCAAGATCTCTTTTAATTCCTTTGGAGGCAACAGAAGTTTCGGAATTTGTCCTAACTGTAATAACCCTAATGCTCTCTGAACTTCTATTTTATAATCACTTAAAATTTGTAAATGTGTCATTAGCTCTATCGTGCTTGTGGCTACATATTCTCCATATAGCGGTTTATCTTCTTTACTTCCATTAATCAATAAATTCTCTATTCTACTGAATATATTATAACTTTCCCCTAGAGTACGATTTAAACTGGAGATTTTTTTACTCTGTGCTAGCCTTAACGATTTTTTGTCTTTTTCGATACGGTAATATACTTTGTTAAATATTGTTGTCTTTTCTTCCTCCGGGATATTGGCATGAAATATTTCCAAATACTGTTTCTTTATAACTTTGAAGGCTAAATTTGTTTTATTTTGTTCTTCTATTAGTGAGTGACCATTATCATTTGTGCGGTGTTTCGTCACATGCATTATTGCTTCTACGTGTCTGTTTATTGCGTACAATTTTGCGAGCACCGATTGCTCGAAGCTATGGGATATATTTGCAATTCTTTCATATCTGGTTTTTCGCGAAATTATTTTTTTATCTCGGTTACTAGTTTTCAACAAAAAAGTTTCGATGATCTTTTGATAAGAGTCCTTTTTTAATCTTAGGGTATCTAGCATTTTTTGTAAATGTTCTAAATCTATTTCAAATGGGAGTTGCCAGTAATTTTCTAAAATTCTCACCTGGCGTATTTGCATTATAATTCCTCCGTCAACTACTTGTACTTTCTCGCCCTCTAATTTTGTTTTTGTCATCTTAGCACTTTCTCCCAAGAATAATATCAATAAAACAGCCCACCAGTAAAACTTCCACATTGTCTACAAGAAGAAATTGCTATTACCCTATGTCCCTCCGTATTCTTACAAAGTTTTTTTTTTTTTGTTTGCAATATGCTGTCTTACACTTTATAGGGCTCTCCAGCAAATTAGGGGTTATAACAAAAAATTTGGAAAATAATTTCGTATCCCTGACAATTCATTGGTTACTATTTCCCCGTTGTCTTTGTATACTGTTTTCCTTAACGGGTCCAGACTGTGTATCACCTCGCAGGAGTGATTCGAAAGCCTGAGTATCCATTTTATATCACTTTTTTTAAACATACCTATTAGTTTGTTTGAAGCTCATTGTTATTTAAAAGCCTACAACAAATATTTGTTTTCTTTCGTTTTTTTTGTGTTGGTTCTTACCACCCTTTTAAATTTTTCTAAATTATTAATATTATGATATGTTCCTACCTCCGAGAGGATTCTTATTTAAATGGTTAACATATATTCTTTTGAAAAGTCTTCTGTCACTACGGGATGGCGCTTAGTGGCTTTATTGAATTTGTTTAAACCATCTTTGTCGCTTATTGGTTTTGAGAATTCGTGCGTCATGTCCTAGAATTTTATATATTCACGTATAAATAAATTTATTTATTCATGATTTTTTTTCCGCTGATTTTTGAACTTTTTTTTTAATTTTGCCTCGCAATTGCTAATTTTTGTTTATTCATAAAAATGTACGTTTTTCGATATCCTGATTCCCACAAAATTGTGTGGTTTTCGTAGCAGACATATATTTCTGTCTGTGGTATTTTTACCAAAAATTAGTGCCTATGTCGTGCCAAAAGTTGCTTAGAGATAGGGGTTATCTTTTGTGGTTTTCCTATAATCTTTTATATTATTCGTGTCTGGAATTCTCCTCAATTTAATTTACGCCTTAGTTTTATACAGTCATTGAGTTTAATTTGTCCCTTTCGTGATATTTTGACTATTACCTTGTTCTACGAGTTTATGGGTTTAGTGCCTAGCAGAGTTAGTGCATCATGTCATCTCCCATGGTTCAACAACGCTGCCAAGCACTCAGCCCATACCTCCTCCAAAGTTTGACTTTATTTCTGATCTATATTTGGTTAGCTTGGTGGATCCCCCCCCCCCAATGACAAGACTCTTAGCATTTTTTGTTTTCAAATGCAGTTCTGTCATTGGTGTTTTTGACCTGCAATGTCCTCACCCTGTTATTCCTGTTAATGGTTTGTTGTGAATTTATTTAATATGTGAAAATAATTATACCCGAGAAAAACTTTGCTTTACGCTGTGCTATACTTTTTAAATTGTGACCCATTTTATCTACGGCTTCTTGTTTATACATATCTTTCTTATTGGTAAGTGTTTAATTTATTATATCTTTTACTATTTATAACAAGATTACAGCCAGCTTGTACACATACCCGGCATTTAATGTAAACCCTGGCTGTATTTTCCTATTATTATTTTTTAAAATTCTTAAAAAACAGATTTTTTTTTAATTATCCCCCCCCCGAACAATTTTTTTTTCAATATACATATCAAAAGAATTGTCTTTTAATGCTGATTCTAAATATGTATAATCTATTTAGTTTCACAACAATTATTTATAAGTTACGTGGCCTTACTTATTTTCTTTTATGAACGAAGCCTAATTCGTTTTGACAAGTCTTGACATTACACCGCTCGCGAAGTCTTATCTCGTATCGAAAACAACATTTTTGCAAGAACCTATGATGTCACTTCAGATCGGAGCTAATAATTTTTAGCGTTAGAACGTGACGGTCATAATTTTTACTGGCGATATATATTTGAAGGAAAACTTGCTGTTATCTATATACCGATTAAAAAGAAAATATAGATATTTCTTTAGAGGCTTTTTATGCTCGTTTTATTTTTATTTAATATTTTTTTTATAATTGTTTTATTCAAATATTAATCTGCTGGAGGCTGCGCTTGTCCTGCCTTTCTCCGTTTCCTGGTCCGAGTTTTGAACCCCAAATTTTTGCTTTTCTTCTTTATAATATTTGCCTTTTTCATAAGTGTTTTAGCGACTTTTGCTGCTGACAAAGGAAATTCTTGCTGCCCCTTTGGTTTCTTTACTGTTCTCCATAATTTTCCTCTCCAAGAAGGTTTTCTTGACGATGGCCCAGGTTTAGCTATATCGGTTTCTGTAGAAGAATTTTCAGTGTCACATTCTGTTAGCTCGCGTCTGGTAGATGGCGTTTGTTCCAAAAGCCATTTTTGCGTTAAGACTGTAAGTGAGTCTAATGTCTGAAAATAAGATAATTCATTGGTTCCTCCCAATTTTTCTTCCTCTGTGAATTTTACTCCTGGTTTATCACATCTTAAACCCTTATTTTGTGTTTGATTTTCTTCATCGCTAGTATCCGTGGAGTATCGAACATTTCTCTTTTTCTCTTGTTTGTGGTGTAGAGTTTGTAGCCAAGACTGGGCAAAATACTCCTTCCACTTCTCCCAACTTTTGTGGTCATCAAAAAGGTCATAAAATTCATATGGTCTTCTGATATATACTGGTGAGATTGTGTCCTCTATTTCTTCTTCTGACAGTATAGGCTCTGTTTTCCACGGTTTTGAAAAATTTCCCTTTTTCATTCTATTATGGTGTATTACTTCTTCATTTTCCTTATGCTGATGCTTTAGAACCTATGTTAAGTTATTTGTTAGAATTTTTATAATCCTATAGGTCCATCCCATTTCGGTTTTAACTTTTTTGTTCCTTCCAGATTCGTTTTGTAAACATAAACCAAATCTCCTAAACAGTAACTCGTTTTATTTTTGCTTGTTCTGTCATATTCTTCTTTTTGTTCTGTTTTCTCATCTTCCAGATTGTCTTTAACTTGTTCCATAGCTTTTTTCATTCGCATCACCATCTCTTGCTTATATTGGTCTAGGTTGTAATATATTCTGTCATTTCGTATTTCATCTAAACAAATTCTGGGATCTCTTATATGTTGCAAAAAAATGGTGTTTCTTTTAAGGTACGTGAAAAAGCCGTATTTATTGCAAAGACTACAAATGGTAAATGTTCGTCCCAATTTTCATTTTCCTTTCTTGTATGTATTCCCAGCATGTAAGCTAATTTCCTATGCTTACGTTCAACCTTCCCATTAGCTGCGGCTATGTAAGACGAGGTAAACCATCGTCTAACCCCCAGATATTCTGTAATTTCGTCTAATAATTTGGCTCTAAAACATGGCCCATTGTCGCTAAGTAAAACTCTAGGGAAAATCCCGTGTTCCAGAAATAGGCGATTGAACAAAACTTTCGCAATAGTTTTTGTCTTTTCATCTTTAATTGGAAAAGCGTATAAATATGAATTAAAATGGTCTACTATGGTTAGTACGCACCTGTTTCCTTTCCTGGAAACTGGTAAACTTCCCCCGGATCCCCAAATGTGTATTGACATTATTTCTCCTACCCCTGAAGGGGTGGGGTATTGACCTAATTCAGCCCTTGGGGTCTTTGGTGGAGACTTTTGTTTGGCACACTCTTAGCAGCTTTGTATAAAAGCTTTTACTTTTGAGTACATTTTTGGAAAATAAAAATTTTCTTTCAGTCTCCCTATAGTTTCTGCTTCTCCCATATGACAGCCAATCGTTGCATGTGCCATCTGTAAAACTTCTCCTTCCAGAGATTTTGGAATTACTGGAATAATTTTTAAGTCATTTTTTCTATATTCTTGCTATGGTCTATGATATCTTACTAGAAGATTTTTACTTTCGCCCAGATCAAAATTATCTAAGTCCTTTAAAAAATGTTTAAAGTTCTCTGGCAGTTCCGTTCCTTTTGATAAAAAGGATTTCATTGCTAAACAAAAATCATCTTTATTTTGATGCTTCGAAATATTTTCATTAGACAGTATTTCTACCCCTTCCAGTTCGTTCTGGATGGTTGCTATCACATTTTTTTCTGTATCTGGATTTCGTGACAAATAGTCTGGTAAAATATTTGTACGGCCCTTTACATATATTGGGGTATATGAATATGCTTGCAGACGTAGTATCCACCGTGTCAGCCGGGCTGAAGTATTTTGCATCGTATGTAGCCAAACTAATGATTTTTGGTGTACGCGTAAAATAATTTTTTTCCAAGTAAAAATTGTCGAAAATATTCTGTGAAAACTACAACTGCTAAACACTCCCTTTCACCTGTCGAGTATTTTTTTTTCCTCCGACAGAGACCTGCTCGCGTATTGGACTATCGATTCTACTCCTTCAGAATTTATGTTTAATAATATGGCCCCGATACCGTACCCCGAAGCATCTGTTTGAAAACAGAAGTCTTGTGACAAATCTGGTAGTTTTAGTATTGGTGCCAGTAATAATTGCCTTTTTATTTCATTTAGCGCTTGTTTTGCTTCCGCTGGACATTCGAATTTACCTGATTTCTTCAAAAGGTTTGTCAAAGGTTATGCTATTGTGGCATAATTTTTAATATATCGTCTGAAATGGCTTAACAAACTACAAACTGATCTGCAGCTTTTTTTATCTTTAAGAGGCTGTAAGTTTTTTATGACTGTAAATTTTTCTCGATTTGGTAAAATAGAACATTGGTTTATCAGGTGCCCAAGAAAAACTAATTTTGATACCACCATTTTTAACTTTTCTGGTTTTAATTTTAAGGCTGCTTTTTCAAACTTTTCCAGTATTTTTCAAGTCCGACCAAATGGTCTTCCAAGTTTTCATTAAACAGAATTACATCATCTAAATAAGCCAAAGTATTTTTTTTCCTTCCTGGTTCGTTCTCTTTTAACACCAAATTCATTAGGCGACTAAAACAATTTGGACTAAATGATAAGCCAAACGGCATAAGTTCAAATGTTAACGTTCTCCCATCGTCTAAGATTACTGTAGTCCTATGCTTAGTTTCTGCATCTAAAGTGATTTGCCAATATCCTGCTTTTAAACTAAAACCAGTGTAATATTTTGAATCCTCTAACGAATCTAGAATCGTACCAATTCTTTATAACTTAATCACTTCTTTAACCGTGACGGCATTTAGTCATCTAAAGTCTATACAAAATCTACAAGTGTCATCTTTTTTTCCGACTATTACAAATGGAAAGCACCAATCACTAACACTTTCTTTAATTATTCCCTGGTATTCTTTTTCTTTTATTTGGCTTTCTAGCCATGGCTTTAAATGATAAGGTGTTTTATACGGTGACTTTTTGATTGGGGGGCCCTCTGTTGATATCTTGTGCTTGATCAAGTGAGTTAATCCGTAATCCGCTTTGTGTCTTGCAAAAGTCCATTTAAAATCCCAAAGAATATTTTCCACCCTAGTTTTTACGTTTTCCGGTAAATGTTTTAAATCAAATTGTTGCAAAAAATCCGTTTTCGACATTCCATACTTTTCTTGTGTTTGCAGTTTTAATGAGGATAAATGTTCGTGGCTAATGAGGTTGGCGCTTAATTCTGGACTGTTTAGAGATTTTATTTCCGAATTTGAAATCTTTTCTACTGATCCAAGCTCTACCTGGTTCAGTTTTATCTTATTATTACTTAGATTTCATAGTTTTAAGTATGTTATACCATTTTCAATTTTTATAACTTGATTTTCCACGAAAATCATTGCGTATTCTTTTATGGTGTGTCCCCCTATCACGGCATCCATTGTTTTAACCTTTCCTTCTTTTTCATTTAATGTAGCTAGAACTTGAGCTTCTAGCTTTCGTTATTTGTTGTTACGCAAATTTGCCTATTATTTTCATTTGCCTGGTTTATTTTTATTGTATTGGATATGGGTTCCCATACAATCCCATATTTTCCGATGGCATCTACTCCTAGAATACAAGGAATTGGTAGCTGCTTGCATATTATTACTGTTACTGTTATTTCTTTATCCCCTGCACTAAATTTTAGTGGACACTCTCCAAAAATTGTCAGCTTGTGCCCTGTCACTGATGTTAGGGTATTTTGGCATCTGCTTACTCGATATTTGACACTAGGAGGAAACCTCTTACAAAATTCCTCTCGGATTAATGATTTAGATGCGCCTGTATCTAGTAAACATGGTAAATTTTGAAAACACTCAATTTTAAAACAACGCAGAATCGGTAGATTATTATTATTTGCATTTGTATCACAACATTCTAAACTATATAGGGGTCTTTTTAAGAAAACACCTGTGTCGAGCCTTACAGGCTAGTTTCTCCGTTAAAATGCCCCCTGTTTGGCTAAAAATTTCTGGGATTATCCCAGTTTTCTTCAGCGCTGCTACTTTGACCCTGGGTATTGTTAACCGTTTGCCTCCTAGGCCTAAATCCTGATATATTATTAGGTGTTTGCCAAGTATTATTTGTTCCCTGTCTTCCTAAATTTCTGTCCCCCTGCGTTCTGAATTGGTGTCTTATCTTGTATGTCTGGCCTTCTTTGCGTATTCTATGCCAGCAATCTGCTGCATAGTGGTTCGGTTTGCTACAATAATAGCAATAAAATTTTCTCTTAAATTGTTTGTTTGTTTCCTGGTTATTTTTAAATATTTTTGATTGGTCCTTGTTGGTTCCCAAACTATTTGTCTTTGGTGGGGGAGGGTGCCCATATTTTCTATAGTTATTAGCTGCTAATATCTCAAGGTCATTGAATCTGTCAGCTATTTCCCTAGACGGCGACCCTCGGCCTCCGTCGCGCCTTTTTGGTTCACGATTCAGCTCCTCAAAGCTCACCCTTTTCTGTCCCCTTTCACATTTTATACTTTTTTGGGCTCCTGTGTTATTTATTGACTCAAACCTTTTCATAGCCTCGTCAATTTTTACCTCTGTTTTGACTAGTATTATAGCCTGCTCCAAATTTTCAGGTTTCCGCGATAATATTAGTCTTAATAACTTTTTCGGTAACCCTTGGGTGAAAGTATGTAGTTGTACTTTCTGTACTGTCTCGTCATTTCCTCCTTTCTCTAATTGTAAACACACGGATCTACAAATTTTGTCTGCATATTCCCTGATACTAGTTGAGGTATCAAATGTGACTACCTCTGTTCTTAGCCTCTCGGAGATGCTTGTCTCTATGAATCTTGTTTTAAAAGATTCAATTAGAGTACTGATGTCCTTGGGCTCTTTTTCCTTAATTGCCTCAAAATGTTTAAGGGTGCTTCCCTTTAATCTGGCTGCAACGCATTGCTCTTTGACCTTATCCTCAAACGATTTAGTTAGTTCGTCGAAAATTTTTAATTTTTCGATAAACTCATCTACATCTGAATTTCCCGCGTATTCTGGTATAATTTTTGCAATTTCAAGTACTGTTGATAGGGAAGTTATTTTTTCCTCTGGTAAAGCCATTTTATTTCAATCTACTTATTTTTATCTAGCCTTCTCGACCCAGTTTTTCTAGCGGCCACCAGTTGTTGTGAAGTATTTATTTATGTTATTTGGGGGGTGTAATCGTAGATGCCTTTATTCTCCCTTTATAGGGGAGATAAACTCTGGCCCTAAGGTAATTAAACTTTGGTAGCGTACCTTAGGCTATGACCGAACTAATGAGGCGTACCGACTGGGTATGTTCGAGGGCTAAAGGTAGATCTTAGAGAGGTTGCCTAAAACACAATATTTTATTCAATTTACACATAGTAATTACACATATAGATATGCTACTGGGACTGGCTGCCCCAAGTTGACCAAAAGTCTCAAAAACAACAATAATATATAATAAGATACTCAGACACTTACAATGATAAGACAAAATTCCAAGGTATTTCTAAAAACAACGGACCAGAGGTCAGTCCGGCATAAAGTTAGTATAGGATTACCCCTTCCGATAAAATCATTATTTCAACCACACCTTCCCACGTAATCGCTAGGAAGTGGTAGTTTCTCAATTTTCCGTTAAACAGAACTTGGCAGGATATGTTCCTTATCTTAATAAAAAGTGGTATTTCAAAACTTCATATTTGCGTCTTATATATTTTTACTGAATTAATAATTAACTAAATTAGAAACCTTTACCACAATTGGGTAAAGTTCATAACTTTTAGCCCTCTCCCCGGGGACTTCGGGGGATTAAGTCATCCTAAAAGACAAATTTATCATATTTTCGACCATGCTGAACAAAATGGCTATCTCAAAATTATGATCGGATGACTTTGGGAGAGAAAATGAGCATGGGAGGGGTGCCTAGTTGACCTCCATTTTTCTTGTCACTTAAAAAGGGCACTAGAACTTTTAATTTTCAGTCCAATGATTCCTCCCACGATATTCTAGGACCACTGGGTCAATACGATCACCCCTGGGAAAAAAAAAATAAACACGCATCCGTGATCTTTCTTCTGGCAAAAAATAAAAAATTCCACATTTTTGTAGATAGGAGCTTGAAACTTCTATAGTAGGGTTTTCTGATACGCTGAATATGATGGTGTGACTTTCAATATGGTTCTATATTTTTTAGGGGGTCTTTCCCCCTATTTTTGAAAATCAGCCAAATTTTCTCAGGCGCGTGATAGGTAGCCTTAAACTTGATGAAAGTTATATATTTGAAATCAGCATTGAAATTTGATTCTTTTGATGTATCTATTGGTATCAAACCCGTTTTCTAGAGTTTCGGTTACTATTGAGCCGGGTCGCTCCTTACTTACAGTTCGCTGCCACGAACTGTTTGACAATCGCTTCCGGCTTCCAGTAGTCAGGCAAAAACATCTATGTATTTATCAAGTATTACTAACTGAAAATGAAAAGTTAGCAAAAGAACAAAATAAGATTATTGATGATCTGGAATCAATTTTGATATCAATAGATGTACCAAAAAAATTAGCTTATTGTGCTTATTCCAAATATATAATATTTTTTAAGTATAGTGTTATCCATTAGTGGGCCTGAAAAAATTTGCAATTTTCGAAAAAGGTCAAAACACCCCATAAAAGTCAAAGAATTTTAATGGAAATCACGCCATCAGATTCAGCGTATCAGAGAACCACACTGTAGAGGTTCCAAGCTCCTATCTATAAAAATGAAATTTTATAGTGTCCGCCAGAAGAAGCATCACGGATTCGTGTTTATTTGTTGTTGATGCTTTTTCCACGGGTGATCATATCGAACCAATGGTACTAGAATTTGGCAAGAGGGCTCGTTCAAACGAATGTCCTTTTTAAGTGACCAAAAAATTGGAGGACAACTAGCCCATGTCCCACGCCCTTTTTTCCTGAAAGTCGTCTGATCAAAATTTTGAGATAGCCATTTTGTTCAGTATTATTGAAAGGTACAATAGATATGTCTTTGGAGATGACATGACCCTCAGAACCACCAGAGGAAGGGCCGCAAGTTATGAAATTTGCCCATTGTTTATATATAGTATATGTTATAGGGAAATATACCAACATTTTCCAAGGGAGGAAGGAGATCTTCTGGGGAGCGATTTTCTATGAGGAGAATTTCCTATTGGGATGGAAGTTTCTGGGGGTGAACTTTTCAGGGGAAATTTTACATGAGAAGAATTTACCAGAATTTGTATACAGAATGTTTTTTATTTGTCTTTTTTCTCATTGTTGATCCCTTTACACAATGAACTCTGCAAATGGAACTTTGAGGGGTAAGTTTTCAGCGGAGTTGGAATTCTCTTGGGATCTTTTTTTTGGGGGGGCGGCTTTTCCACAGGTGAAATTTCGATCCGTGAATTATCACAGGTAAACATTTTTCATGGAAAATTTTTGGGGGATAAACTTTCTAGGGGTGGGAGTATTTTCCAAACAGGGATATTCCCCAATGACCTTAAAAGGGATTAGAAACTAAATAAATACAAGTTTTTCTTCAAATAAAAGTATGGTAAGGAGTATTTTTCAGGCAAAATCGTAAGCAAAAAAATTTCTGGGAAGGATTCGCAGCATAAATGGAATTGTCTGGGAGTAATTTCCCGGCGGAAGAATTTTACATGGGAAGAATTTTTCGTGGGGAAAGTTTCCACGGAATTAGCAACCAAGGTACCATTTTGCGTGCGTATATAGCAATTTCTATGTTATCCTGGACCTTGTA